>NC_067222.1:40542758-40695258 GCF_019924925.1 Ctenopharyngodon idella | reverse complement strand
ATCGGTATCGGATTGTTTAAAAACTGCCGATGGTCAGGGCCGATTATATTCTGTCAATCAAAAGGGTGCGGAAAGACGAGTTCAGACTGCAACTCATACATACTGTGTGTGAAGAAAATCACTCTCGTGTTGAATTTTAATGCATTAACAGTTTAAAAATAGTGCCGTTAAAGCAGGCTCTATTTGACCCTATGAATCACCCGTAGTTCAAGCCAGGGTTATTAAATATTATTTGTAGCGCCTCCCATCCAATAACCACAAAAAGATTTGTGATTTATTACTTCTGATAAGAATTAAAGTTTCAGTTTTCAAATTCTGTCCATTTTGTCATAAAATTCAAACAATAAATGGCGTTTTGACGCTCTTAAATGTGACGCGTCAGATCGCTGTAATGCCTCAGTTCAGGCAGCAGCTCGGAGCGAGAGACTTTTCTTCCTCTTTAATGGGCTATATGCACGGAGCGTTCTTTAGAACTTCCGCATTAATATAAGCCAGCTCGAAAACTTCCGGTGAGATGTCATTTGCTGGTGTGTTGAGCATCAGTAGTGTAATACTTAGTTTATAATCAGAATATAGTCACTTAAATAGTCAGGCATAGCATTAATTTAGTTATTCAAACGTAAGACGGCATACAAAATAAATAAATAAAGACGTACCTCATTGTTCCTCCTCGGCTAAATTCAATTCGACCATCAGTTTTCACACTTTTATGTGAAAAAAAGCTTCAAAAAGTAAATATTTATTAGTTTATTAGTATATTTATCTCTTTAGTTAGATTAATTGAATAAAATGTGTGTTTTTACAAGTGTGCTGAAATCATTGATCTTGCGCTGCACTGACTGTACAGCTGCTGTGATTACAAAGGGAAAGCGCGGTGCTTGCTTTCTGTCATGAATCACAAGAAAAGCTATTGTTTTTCTTAAGATTTTTTGAGTATTTCATACTTCACATTGACAAAATGTATTTTTAAACCTAGTTATTTTATAGTGTTTAATATTTAGTTAAAAACGAAGTGAAAAACGATTAGAGGAAATGGCTGATATAGCCTATGCGCAAATAAATGCTACTTTGCCTCCACCTGCTGGTTAAAGTCGTAATTATTGTCTTTTTTATTTTTAAATAAGTGTTTCCTATCAAATGTTGAATTTCCTACATATTGAAACATTCGGATTTACAATAGGGACAATCTCAGAAGGATGAACATGTAATGTTTGTGGTCATCACATTAAAAATAACATTTGCTGGGGGAAAAAATGCGTGTGCGTGTCTAATTACACATTTTTAAACGGTCCCAATAGCTTCGTCTTTATTGCAATCAATAAAACTGGTTTATTGGAAAATTAGGTAAATGTGAGAAGTGCATTAAAACATGAATACAACATTAAAAAGTAAACCACTGATGGTTTTGTGTCGATGTACAGCGACTACAGAATGAACAGCTAACAGTAACACCGGAAATGCCCGAGCTGGCTTAAGGACAACCAGCAGGTAACCGTGCATATAGCACATACAAGTTATATCTCGAAAAACATGAATGAACATCAAAGGTATGTGGAAATATATTGTACAACTTACCAGAATGTATCATGTCTCATGTAATCACTTTATTTGTGTTTCAACCGCGGATAGACGTCAATAAAACAGCTTGTGAACAATGTCACATCATGTCACTTTTACCTTAGGAATGTTTTCCAATGTTCACAGTTCCTTAGCTATCTAAACACTAGAGATGAGCTTATTTACTGTTAATTATATGTTTGTGCAAATTTGCCATGAAGACAAGTGCTTATGAAAACTACCTTATGTGATACTAAGTTTTATACATTTCAGTTTTTATTTGAGTGTAATTATTAAATCTGAAAATAATCAGCAGCTGAATATAATACCTCTGCTGTTAATTGTAACCTCTAATATTGTAGTGTACCAAATGAGAGGGTTCCCTGTATAGTTATTTGGGAGAGATTTTTTTTTCCTTAAGAAAAACCAATCTATCGGTATCGTCCGATATCATTCTGAATAATTGGCTATCGGTGTAGGCAGAGGAATTTAGTATCGGTGCATCTCTAGTTTTTAGTCATTTTCGCGGATCCGTGTGAACGGAGATAGTTTTGATAACGTTGTCATCTGTATAAAGAAAAAAAAAACGTTTCAGTTTTTAGTACATCATTGTCGTGCAAACGGCCTTCGACTCAGTTTTCAATTTCATAAAACACTTTTTGCAAAACACAACACACAATTCTCTATGTAACACAAAAATCCAACAGGAAGTATCTTGATTTCCTTTTTCAAACACAACCAATCAAAATGCCACACTAATTCATCAGTGCCTCACACTAACTCCTCACATGTGCAATGGATGCAAACAATGCAGACAGAGTAAGGGGTGCTGGAGGGAGTGCCAGAGGACGAGCCAGAGTTCGAATTAGAGGAGTTGGAAGGGGAGCAAGGGGAGGAAGAGGATAAGTCAGATGGGGAAGAGGAGAAGGACAAAGACCAGGAACAAGAAGAGTGGTCTCTGATGAGATTAGGGCTACTGTCAATGATCATGTGATCAACCACGGTTTAACAATGAGAAAGGCTGGACAGAGAGTCCAGCCTAATTTGAGTCGATTTACAGTGGCGGGTATAATTTGAACCTTTAGAAATGAGAACAGATATGTAACAATCTACTGTAATGTACACATGTTCTAATGTACACATAATATCTATTTCAGCATAACATACGGTATACTATAACTGGGTTATCATACTGTACAACAGTACAGCTGACTGTAAGAAGACATTCTGACTATAGTGTATAAAATAGTAATATATTACGTTACAGTTTATGGCACACACTCACACTGTTCTTGAATCTTCTACAGAGTGGAAAGGCGAAGGTTTCATGGAGGGTGAGGCCACATGTTCACTGAAGAGCAAGAGGCGGCTATCGTGAATTTGGTAATTTTGGTAATTTATTTATTTTTAATAAATAAATTGGTGGTCTTTAAGCCTGTCTTGCTGCTGTGGTGGTCATCTGCTCTGCCATGGGGGTCTTCAAGCCCATCTGCACTGCTGTGGCGGTCGTCTGCTCTGCCATTTGGGTATTTAATCCCGTCTCCAAGGCCACCTGCTTGGCCTGCTTCGCCCTGGCATCCTGCTCGGCCTGCTTTATCCTGCCCACCTGCTCTGTCTCTTTCTGCAGGCCCTTTTCCACTTCATGGACCTGGACCTCCATCCCACCCCCTGTTCTGCCTCCACTCTGCTTCCCTCCTAGACTTTTCTATCCATGTTAGGAGCGTCTGGAATACGGTCCTAAGGAGGTGGGGTATGTCACGATCACCAGTGAGAGTGCCTGTGATTACCACCAGAGGGCACTCCACCCCAGACTATTACTACACTATCACGGACTCCATTCCCCATAAACCTTTGCCCAGACTAAACAGCCATGATTTCATTCAGCTGTGTCTCATCTCATTACCTCTGCCTATAAAAGTCATGCATCTCTCAGTCACTCTTTGTTAAGTCTTGCCATTTGTCACACTGCATTTCTCAGTGTTTCCTTATTTCCAGGTCTCTTGGCTTTGATTCTCTGCACATTGTTCTGGAATACACTTTCGCCTGTGTTTATTGCCCTGTTGTGTTTGTTTAGTTTGATTGCTATGTGTATGGCCTTTGCCTGGAGTTGGATTACGATTGTGGATTACTCGTTAATAAGTACTGCGTTTGGATCCTCAAACTTCTTGTCCCAGTGCAGTTTTGTGACACATTTAAGGGTTCCTATTGTGGGATCATTTTATGGATTTAGTTTTAATTAATTTTATTTTAATTAAATTTTATCAATTAAACATCTTGTAAACATACATTATCACCAGAAAAAATATGAAATAACCCATTAAAAATGGAAGTATTATGCAATCATGAAATAACCTGTTAAAAAAATGAAAGTATTATGCAATCATTTAAGACATTTCTCCTTATATAGAACCTTTTTGACACAAAGTTTGTTTGTTTTTGTTTTTTCTGGGGTTCTATATAGAATGCAATTGATTTTTTTTTTTTCTAGGAGTGAATTAATTAAAAAAAAAAAAGAAAAAAAAAAGTGCCATGTATGAGCCATTTTGAGTTGTTTTGATTGTTTTGGGATTGGTTTTAAGTTGCTTTGATTGACTTCCTTGGTTTAGAACAGAGTTTATATTATCTATAATGTGTGTTGCTCTTGTCTATATTACAAATTGGTTGTGTATAAAGTGTCAAAATAAATTTGAAAGTTCTGTCTTCTTAAATAACAAGCCAAAGCGAATGTTTCAAGACATCTGCAACCCAACCTTCTGGGTTCCTCTCAAATCAATATCAACATGCTCTCAAAACAGCATCAAAACAGCTTTTCCTGTCAGGCCTTTTCATTTTTATGCTGTACAGCAATGTCACCACATACAAAGCATCTTTCTTAAATCATCATATCTCTGCTGTCTTTAAGCTTTGAGTTGAAGTGGTAGAGTATCCTGACTGGAAGCCGTGCTTTTAACATCATCAATATCGGATCCTTCCAAGGCCACACTGTCTCTTCTGATGTTATTCTGGTCCTCGTCATCATCATCATCGTCGTCGTCATCCTCCATTTTCTCTTTATCCATGAAGGCTACTTCGTTCTCATATCAAAAAGAGTTAGAGCTAGATGTGATGTACTTCTTTTTGGCCAAATCTCGAGTGCTCCATTGAGGCGTGATGGGAACCTCGTATGTGTTCTCAAAAGCGCGAATAGTCCATTTTGTAATGAATTTTCTCCTCAAAAAGGACTGGCGCAAAATGATGACCCTACAGATTTCGCTCGTCACGTAAGAGCTGTGACACTGAGTGGTCATGGCTGTAGCTTTCACCATGCCCTCCAAAATCACGACTATCTTCAGCTCCAGTTCCAGTTTGCTCACGTCATAGAATGGACTGTCCTCATCAATCTCATGGACAATGGTGATGTGGGACATTAAAAATATACGGCCAATACCAGTGTTGAATATATACATATTGGTAGACATATCCGATAGTTGTTTGCATCTCCACGGAAAACAGGAAGGCTGCTGTGAAGCTGTCGACATTCGAGATGCAAATCTGCTCTTGATTCTCCAAGTTCCTAGATGAAAGTGCAACAAGCCAGAATATTAATCCGAAGAGAAACCAGGACAGCAGGAAAGAGAGGCAGAAAGATGTCCAGCCAGGTAGTGTTGACCTTTTTCACTCATGTTGATGAACTGCACATTGCAGTGTCCGTCCTTGTTCCTGGTGATTCGAGTTCACTTTGCTGCCCATTTTTCCATTGCCGTAGCAATTTTGCACGGCGTTGGGGGACAGCTTCATCCTGAGAAATCCTGAGAAAATAACACAAAGTAAGAGTTTGAAGAGGAATGAGACCACAAAGAATGTGCTTGTTCCATTTCTCCTTTGGTCAACATTAATATCAAGAGTGATGTAACACTTGGCATAGCCTGACAGAACTATTCAGAAACACAGATGTATAGATTAGAGCTGCAGTCAGCAAATGATACACCACATACAATATATAATACAAAATATACAGATCAGGCATAACATTATGACCATCTTCCTAATATTATGTTGGTCCCCTTTTGCTGCCAAAATAGACGTGACCCGTTGAGGCATGGACTCCTCTAGACCCCTGAAGGTGTGCTGTGGTTTCTGGCACCAAGATGTTAGCAGCAGATCCTTTAAGTCCTGTAAGTTGCGAGGTGGGGCCTCCATGGATCGGACTTGTTTGTTCAGCACATCCCACAGATGCTCGATTGGATTGAGATCTGGAGAATTTGGAGGCCATGTAAACACCTCTAACTCATTGTTGTGCTCCTCAAACCATTCCTGAACCATTTTTGCTTTGTGGCAAGGTTTGCCTTCTTCCCATAGTGCATCCTGGTGCCATGTGTTCCCCTAGGTAAGTGAAGTACACGCACCCGGCCATCCACGTGATGTAAAAGAAAACATGATTCTACAGCTACAGTAGCTCATCTGTTGGATTGGACCACACGGGCCAGCTTTCGCTCCCCATGTGCATCAATGACCCTGCCACCGGTTCACCACTGTTTCTTCCTTGGACCACTTTTGATAGATACTGACCACTGCAGACCGGGAACACCCCACAAGAGCTGCAGTTTTGGAGATGCTCTGACCCAGTCGTCTGGCCATCTCAATTTGGCCCTTGTCAAACTCGCTCAAATCCTTACGCTTACCCATTTTTCCTGCTTCTAGCACATCAACTTTGAGGACAAAATGTTCACTTGCTGCCTAATATATCCCACCCACTAATAGGTGCCGTGATGAAGAGATAAGTGTTATTCACTTCACCTGTCAGTGGTCATAATGTTATGCCTGATCAGTGTATATAATATATAATGGCAATAAGATGAATATTTCTTTATAAATATATGGGTAGTTGACAAATGGACATAGACATGAACAAATACATTTTTAAAAGTACAAATATTAGGAAACACTAGGGTAAATTTTAAATGAATTAGTATTTTTATAGATGAATTGTAATAGACATTAGATATCTATTATATTTGTATTTCTACAAAATAATTAATGATATTGTGATGTGCTATTCAGTACACTCTAAATTACATGATGAGATTGAGACAAATTGAAAAAGCTGCTAAATGATAATAAAAATACATATTATTCTTCATCATCAAGTGGCTTCATCCCACATCCAGTAGTTACAGTGGTGCTCAGAATTATTGGCACCCTTGGTAAATACGAACAAAGAAGCTTGTAAAAATAAATATGCATTGTTTATCCTTTTGATATTTTATTTTTAAAAAAGTCACAAAAATCTAACCTTTTATTAAAGTAAAATAATTGAAAATGTAGGGAAAATCTCTTTATGAAATAAATGTTTTTCTCCAATACACGTTGGCCACAATTATTGGCAGCCTTTTATTCAATACTTTTTGCAACCTCCTTTTCCCAAGATAACAGCTCTGAGTCTTCACATATAATGCCTGATGAGTTTGGAGAACACCTGACAAGAGATCAGAGACATGCAGAATCTCTCCAGATCCTTCAGATTCCCAGCTCCATGTTGGTGCTCCTTCTCTTTAGTTCACTCCACTCATTTTCTTTAGGGTTCAGGTCAGGGGACTGGGACGGCCATGGCAGAAGCTTCATTTTGTGCTCAGTGACACATTTTTGTGTTGGTTTTGATGTTTGTTTTGGATCATTGTCCTGATGGAAGATCCAACCATGGCCCATTATAGGATTTGTAGCAGAAGCGGTCAGGTTTTGATTTTTTATCTGTTAGTATTTGATAGAATCCATGATACCATGTATTTGAACAAGATGTCCAGGACCTCCAGCAGAAAAATAGGCCCAGTATATTTAACCGTGGGCATGGGGTGCTTTTTATCCCTGTGTGCACCAAACTTTCCTCCTCACCACGCATTAGGACACTATAGACACACGTCTTCTTCCAGGCAGATTTGTAACATCTTTAGTTGATTGGAACTTAATTATTGCTCTGATAGTGGAAATGGGGATTTTCAATGCATTAGCTTTTTTCTTACAGCCACTTTCTATTTTGTGAAGCTCAACAATCTTTTGCTGCACATCAGAACTATATTCTTTGGTTTTACTCATTGTGATGAATGATTAAGGGAATTTGGCCTTTGTGTTTCCTCATGTTTATACTCCTGTGGAACAGGAAGTCATGGCTGGACAATTTCATGTTTATGATCACCCTGGTGTGCTAAAATATGTAAATGGGAATATACTTCTGAGATATTTTACTCATAAGAATTTCTAGGGGTGCCAATAATTGTGGCCAATGTGTTTTGGAGAAAAACATTTATTTAATAATGTGATTTTCCCCCCACTTTCAATTCTTTTCCTTCAATGAAAGGTTAGATTTTTGCTAATTTTATGAATTAAAGATCAAAAGGATAAACAATGCAGTTTTATTTTTACAGTCATCTTTGATCATATTTACCAAGGGTGCCAATAATTATGACCACAACTGTATATCTTAAAATAGTTTACTTTTTTTATGAAGGAAAGTAAAAAGCATGTCATGTCAACTAACCATATTTCTTTTGTAACTTGTTAAAATAAGCTTGTGCATATTTGTTTTGACCTTTACACTTGAACGCGTACCATAATATAAATAACATGTAAATACATTAATAAATAAAACTATATATAATATAATATATAAGACTAAATATAATATATAATATATAAATAATTATGAATCTAGAAAATGGTAACAACACAAATATACTATTGAGAAGTGTTGCATATTAAAGATAGTGAATCAGAAAGCAATAAAGAAAGATACATCTATAGGGAAGGCAAACTAGATCATTCGTGCTAGCATGCACCTAAATAACAATTTAGGTTTAGGCCTCCAACACAAACTAAAGCCATAAAATTTAAAGTGACAATTGTCTAACAATTTAAAAATGTGGTACCGCTTAACATTAAGGTTCCCTTTGTAAAGGGTTTATAAAGGTGTTTGTTAATGACTAATAACTCATTTACAAATGCATTATAAGTATTTGATAAGAAGTTATAACTGCATGAATAACTTTGAATAAC
This sequence comes from Ctenopharyngodon idella, assembly GCF_019924925.1. Taxonomy (NCBI): domain Eukaryota; kingdom Metazoa; phylum Chordata; class Actinopteri; order Cypriniformes; family Xenocyprididae; genus Ctenopharyngodon; species Ctenopharyngodon idella. The sequence continues at coordinate 40,686,675 of NC_067222.1, read as the reverse complement.
TTAATACCTGCATGAATAACTTAATACCTGCCAAATAGTGAGCCATTTTTAAGTCGCATGTTATACAGGTGCATCTCAATAAATTAGAATGTCGCGGAAAAGTTCATTTATTTCAGTAATTCAACTCAAATTGTGGAACTCGTGTATTAAATAAATTCAATGCACACAGACTGAAGTACTTTAAGTCTTTAGTTCTTTTAATTGTGATGATTTTGGCTCACATTTAACAAAAACCCACCAATTCATTATCTCAACTAATTAGGGCAATGGACAGTTGGCAGCAACCAATCAGAGAGGAGCAAATCTATTTCCGCAGATTGCAGTTGTTGTTGTCCGGTGGGACAGATCAGTCAAACACCATGGGACTTGATGGTGGTTTCGATCATCTCACTCAGTGTTGGCCAAAGCTCAAGCCGATCGAAGAATAGTTTTAAAAAGCCTGTTAATCTCCGCCCAGGCTGTCAGGTCATGCAGCTGTGATGATTACAGCATCTCTCACCGTAACCACAGGCTGCCTTCATGATAACATGATGTAATACACAAGAATCAGGTTTAAATAAATGATACGACTGCCGAGCAGAATATTATCCTTTCTTTCCGTATTTATTGTGAAGTTTTCAAGACAAAATAATGTATTTATACATGTATTTAACATGGAAGTAAATATGTTTGTTTACATTCGTTCGTTCGATCTGTTCAGAGATGTTGTTTGTTCAACAGTTAACACCATGTCGTTTCTACAAGTCTTTCTATAAGTCTTCAGGCTCCTGCTGCATCCTTGCAAGGAATATTATGTATTAATGAATAGGCTGTATAAGAATATTTACAAAGTAAAATTGGGGTTGGTAAGATTTTTTTTCAAACATTTTTAAATGTATTTTCAAAAATAGCCTACATTAAAAGCTGTAATGAGAAATATTATTACTATTTAAAATCTATTTCAATATATTTTAAAATGTAATTTATTCCAGTGATGGCAAAGCTGAATTTTTAGCATATTACAATGGTTTCTGAAGGATCATGTGACACTGAAGACTCTTTTAATATACTATTTTAATATATTTTTTATCGAAACCACCATCAAGTCTTTTGGTATCTTCAGTGTCACATGATCCTTCAGAAATCATTTTAATACGCTGATTTGAGAAACATTTCATCTTATTTTCAATGTTTTGCTGCTTAATATTTTTGTGGAAACATACATTTTTTTCCCAGGATTTTTTGAGCAATAGGAAGTACACTTTATTTGAAATAAAAATCTTTGCAAATGTCCTTTTTAATCATTGTGTGATTAAAGTATCTTGCTAAATAAAGTATCTTTTAAAAAATTAAATAATAATATTCATAATAATAAATAAAAATCTTACTTACCCCAAACTTGAACAGCAGTGTATATTAAAATGAGAACAAATTTCTAATACAGTTAAACCTAAAAAAAACAAACAAAAAACCAAATAGCACACGACAAACAAGAAAGCTATAACAATGAGCTAATAATCATAATGTGATTAATGTATTTCTATGGCTTTACAATGTGTTTTTTTCCCCCTCATTTGTTTGTGATTGCTGGATAAGGTTTTTAAGACTGCACAAAGAGCTATTTCTAGAATGGAATATTTTGAGCATAGCTACAAAAGAAAAAAAAAAAAAAAAGTATTTTCACTAGGCTATATAGATTTACGTTTAAAGATGTAAAGAAACTTTACGTTTAAAGACTTTTCCAGACCAGGAAATCACAATTTTAACATTCTGTGATTTTTCCATGACCATAGGAACCCATACAAATACATTTAAAATCAAGAAGACAGAAATAAAAAAAAGAGGAGGAAACTTGCTGCTGATATTAACCAACATAAATACACACTTTGCAGTACTAAACAATAATGGCTTTTTCCTAATGAATAATAAAGGCTAATAATTTCTAATAAAAGCTCATTGCTTTTCAAAGAATAACATTGTCTCTGAAGCACATGAAGGATTGCTAATTTTACAGTGAGTTCTGGTAAATCTATTGCCTTCAAGTGATCAGTATCACAAAGATGATAGAGGACCGATGATCAGGTCATTCTTCATCACTTCTCAACCTGCAGTAAACTCATCAGCATCCTGGGATTGAAGTTTCTACTCCAGGCATCTTTATTTAACCTGAGCATACGTCACATCACTAGATCCAGCACCTGAAAATATATGAATGAATTCAAAATGCACATTTCTAGTTTTTATATAAAGAATTTCATTTCACTCAATAATACATGTAGATGAAGTTTTCAGTGGTTTCTTGTGAATTGTGATTGATGTTTTTAGTTTGACGCTCACCTTGATCTGTTTCCAGCTTCAGTTCAGAGTACAGGCCGTCACAACTCTCAGTGTTTTTGACTAGAAGATGAAAACAGTTCATATCACGAGTGCTTACTGTACGTCCAACAGTGATATGAAATATAACATTATAACATGCTAAAAGAGAGCAGAGACTTTTGTGTCGGTTTACCTTTGTTTTCTTTCTCTTTCTTCTGTTTGTTTGTAGATTTCATTTCAATCTCAGCATATGTGATCTCAGTCGGTCCACTTTCACCGTCTACAATGAACAACAGAAAGAAATAAGACACCTGGATGAACTTGATTTCCTTTGCAAAAATCACAGCGATACAAAAAAGATGGATTTGATTTCCAGTTTCTTTAGAGAAGAGCTACTGAACTCATCATAATGACATAAATTACTTTAAATAACATCATTAGTTACCTGTGCTTCTGTCTCTATTAATAGTTGTGTCAACTGAGTCATAGACGTGTGCAGTTCCTGTAATAAATTAATACATGAATGAATATTTTTAAATATATTTTTAAAAGATTTTTGTCATCCATCTTATAAATTCAATCCCACAGAAAAATATTGATTTCATGTTGACAAACTTAAAAAATAAAGCACTAGACATAATATTTAATGTGCTATTAACATTGTAAATTACAGAAAAAAATATTTTGTTATGTATTTTTGATCAAATAAAACCAAATGACATCTAGCTGAAATATATATGTTAGACAAATATATTGTTAAACTTTGAAAGAGTGAAATTTCATAGCTGTGAGATCCATCCTGTTATGGACTAAGTGTCTTTTATCTCATCTTGTAAAGATTTATGGGTCTTTATTAATGGGTAATGAGTAAAGACTGACCAGACAGCAGTGTCTTGTATCCGTCTTCACTCTGGTTCTGCTCTGATGTCTGACTGATGTTCTGCTGTTGACTGACAGCAGAGGGAGACTCAGATCTTCCACCTAGTAAAACACAAACTGTTTGTCAATGTTTTGAGGAAAACTGACTTTTCATCTTTTTCATGTATGCTTGAGAATGACAAACTGTTTAATGACATGTTTTTATTTATTTATCACATTATGTTTACATTAGGCTGCCTCACTCTGCCTACTGTCTTCAGGCAGCAAATGAAACCTGATAAATTACTAATTTGGAGCTCTTTACATTTGCAGTATATCAAACAACTACTGAACAAGATGGAGGACTCACTGTTTAACCTTTTAAGTCCTGAAGGCATTTTTAGAGTTGTTTAGAGTGACATACACAAAAGTAAAGACTCATAACTCCAAAACTATAGCAAGGAGAGTCAAAATGTATGTATAGTTTGATAGAAAACTTTTTAACTTTTTAGAAGAAAAAAAGATTACATTTGGACATTGTCATGCTGAGAAACTGCTTATAAAATACAAAAAAAAAAAAAAAAAAAATTTTTTACATATCTTTCTTATTTGACATGCAATAACTCAGAAGGAAATAAGGTAGGAGGACAACTCTTTTTTGGTGGAGTTCCCCTACATGTGAGCTGCATCTGGATAAAGTAATCAAAATTTACAGCATTTGGAACCAAGGTAGTCTTTTTGTTTAGCCCTTGACCCCCCTAATGGGCATTTTCAAAATTGTTCCTCCATGAGGAATATCTAGTGATCGACACAAGGGATTATGTTGATTTTGGACCAGTGTTGTGCTGAATTTTGACCCCCTGCCAAATTATTACCCCCCTCGTTGAAGTCACTACCTGATTGCCTAATCTTAAGCACACCCCTAATCCTAACCCCTCCCCTAAACTCTACTCCTAAACCTACCAATACTAGGAGGGTAATAATCTGGCAGGGGGTCGAAATTCGGCGCAACACCGGCCCTCCTTATAAGTCAGGGGTGTCCAAACTTGGTCCTGAAGGGCCACTGTCCTGTAGAGTTTAGCTCCAACCAGCTCCAAAACACCTGCAGAAAGTTTCTAGTATGCCTAATTAGTCCTTGATTAGCTGGTTTAGGTGTGTTTAATTGGGGTTGGAGCTAAACTTTTTTCAGGACACCCCTGCTAAAAGTGAACTAAGGGGCTGCTTAGGGCCCACTAGGGGGCCCCCAACAGCACATGAAATGACAGCTTGATTTTTACAGAGCACATATCAGTTCTGGTGGCTCTGTCCCAATACTGTACAACTCGACGTACATTCACATCACACATTAACTCAGCGGTAGAGTTACACTTTAAAGCCTTGTCAGTTAAACATTTTCCTTTGCATGCTGTTATGAGTGACAATGTGACATAAATGCATGTCCTTAATGGGTTAAATGAGTTTCAATGATTTCAATATACAACCCCATTTCCAGAGAAGTTGGGACAAAGGCAAAATAATAGTGAAAAGGTTATAGAATATCCGGTTTTGAAATGGTCAACAATAAGCAGGTGAATTGGTAACAGGTGAGGGTGTCGTGTTTTGATATAAAAGGAGCATTTACCAAAGATTCTGTCTTTGCAAGCAAAGATGGGTCATGGCTCACCACTTTGTGCCAAATTTGAGAGAATTGTCAGACAAATCAAAAATCACATTTCTTTCACCATCTACCATACATAATTGAAAAGATTCTGCAAATCCAGAGAAATCTCAGTCTGTGTAGGGCAAGGCAGGAAATTTCTGTTGAATGTGCATGACCTTTGAGCCCTCAGATAGCATTGCATTAGAAACCGTCATGCTGCTGTGTTAAAATAGCCACATGGGCTCGGGAGTACTTTGGAAAGCCATTGTCACTTAACACAGTCTGCCGCTGCATCAAGAGATGCAACTTGAATCTCTGTTACTCAAGGAGAAAGTTATACATCAATTCTATACAGAGATGCCAGCAAATTCTCGGGGCCCGAGCTCATCGCAGATGGTCTAAAAGACAGTGAAATGTGTACTGTGGTCAGATGAGTCCATATTTCAGCTTATTTTTGGAAAAAATGGGCATTGATGGACATTCTCAGTCCAAAGATGAAAAGGACCATCCAGACTTTCATCAGCGACAGGTGCAAAAGCAAACATCTGTCATGGTAAATGGTATGACCCCCATCTTCACACAGATCTTCAACAGATCACTGGAGCTGTACGAAGTCCCCTCATGCTTCAAACGCTCCATCATCATCCCCATCCCAAGGAAACCCAAAATTACTGGACTTAATGACTACAGACCTGTGGCTCTAACGTCTGTGGCCATGAAATCATTTGAAAGACTGGTTTTGGCTTATCTGAAGGACATCACTGGACCCTTACTGGACCCCCTGCAGTTTGCTTACGGAGCAAACAGGTCTGTGAATGATGCAGTCAATATGGGACTGCATTATGTTCTGCAGCATCTGGACAGACCAGGAACTTATGTGAGGATCCTGTTTGTGGACTTCAGCTCTGCTTTTAACACCATCATCCCATCACTGCTCCAGCCCAAATTAACTCAGCTCTCCATGCCCACCTCTGTCTGTCAGTGGATCACCAGCTTCCTGACAGACAAGCAGCAGCTAGTGAGGCTGGGAAAATTCTCATCCAGCACCCGCACCATCAGCACCGGCGACCCTCAGGGCTGTGTTCTCTCCCCACTGCTCTTCTCTCTGTATACCAATGGCTGCATCTCTAAAGATCCCTCTGTCAAGCTCCTGAAGTTTGCAGATGACACCACACTGATCGGCCTGATCCAGGACGGTGACGAGTCTGCTTACAGACTGGAGGTTGAACAGCTGGCTGTCTGGTGCAGTCTTAACAACCTGGAGCTCAACACGCTCAAGACAGTGGAGATGATTGTGGACTTCAGGAGAAACCCCCCTGCTCTCCCCCCACTCACCATTATAAACAGCACTGTGACTGCAGTGGAGTCATTCAGGTTCCTGGGCACCACAATCTTCCAGGACCTGAAGTGGGACAACTACATTGAGTCCATTGTGAAAAAGGCCCAGCAGAGGTTGTACTTCCTTCACCAGCTGAGGAAGTTCAACCTACCACAGGAGCTGCTGAAACAGTTTTACTCTGCCATCAATGAATCCATCCTCTGCACTTCTATATCTGTCTGGTTCAGCTTAGCTACCAAATCTGGCCTCAGAAGACTAAAGAGGGTAGTCCGGTCTGCTGACCGGAGAACCACTCTCCAAGAACTGTACTTATCCAGAGTGAGAAAAAGGGCAAAGAAAATCACTCTGGACCCCTCACATCCAGCACACTTCCTCTTTGAACTGTTGACATCTGGTCGACGCTACAGAGCTCTGAGCACCATAACGACCAGACACAGGAACAGTTTCTTCCCTTAGGCAATCCATCTCATGAACACTTGACAAACACAGAACACACAACACTATTATACATTATTTACTTAAAACACATACTTATTTATATTTCAAATTTGCACACATAACAGTACATACAAATTGACTATATTATATATTGTTTTTTGCTTTTTTTTTGCACTTTGTCTATCTTGTATATTTGTATATTATTCTTTTATTCTTTTTATTATCTGTGTCTTGTCTTGTTGCTGTCACTCTGTTGCACTGTGGAGCTTCTGTCACTAAAACAAATTCCTAGTATGTGTAAACATACCTGGCAATAAAGCTCTTTCTGATTCTGATTCTGATGAGTGACTTGCATATGTGTGAAGATACCACTGATGTGGAGGCGTATATTGGGATTGTGCAGAGACATATACTGCCAACAAGATGACATCTTTCCTGCGAAGCAAGACAATGCCAGGCCTCATTCTGCACGTGATAAATCAGAATGGTTTTGTAGACACTCTACACCGTAGAAGGGCTGTGCTTGACTGTGCTTGACTGAAAATGTTTGGCCCATCATGAAAAGGAGAATCAGACAACAATGACCACCGACTGTTGAGCAGCTGTCTTGGATCAGGTGAGACTGGGCAAAAATTTCACTTGCAAAACAACAGTTAGTATCCTCAGTTCCTGAACAATTAAAAAGTGTAATTAAAAGGAATGGTGATTGGACACAGTGGTAAACATGCCTCTGTCCCAACTTTTTTTGAGTCTGTTTAAGTCATCAAAATCAATGTTTATATTTACAAAATATACTTGGTTGGCCAGTGAACACATTGAAAATCTTTTCTTTGTACTTTTGTCAGTTAGATAAAGGTTAACAAACCTCAGATTCTTGCATTTTACTGCATTTTACAAAATGTCCCAACTTTTCTGGAAATGGGATTGTAGATAACATAAATATTTTTATAAATACTTTTCAGAATTGAAATAAGAAGCCTAATTTAAGATGGTCTCCCAGCCTGACCAGCTGAAAATTGCCCAAAAATCCTTTACAACCAGCAAACATACAAACTTTACCAGGTTGGGAGACCAGATAAGACCAGAAAACCAGCTTAGACTGATGTAGGATTGAAGCTCAGAAGGTTTAGAAACAGATCTAGTGTCTGAAAATGTGTTGCTGAATTTTAATATGTCAGATAATGAACCTTTGTTGTTTCTGTAGCGCCACAGCAGGACCAAGAAGACAATGATAAAAAAAACAACTGTCAGTCCTGCAGTCACTCCAATTATCACAAGACAGAGACCATTAGATCCTGAGGCTGGGGACACAGAGATACATGTATTTTTACATTTAGATTAGTGTTGTAAATTGTACAGAAACATTTCAACTGTGTTTTTAGTTCCTACTCTCACCTCTGACTGAAATCCAGCTCTTGGGCGACTCTCCTATCTCTGGGTGTTTGCAGTAGTAGAAACCCTCATGTGACTTTGAGACAGTAGGGATGATCATCTCTGTAGTTTGATTCTGGATGAGTGATCCATCTTTATAGAAATCAGCTCTGAGGTTTGATAGGGTTTTATTTTGATATAAACAGTGTAGAGTCAGATTATCTCCTTCAGTCACAGGATGAACAGGACTCTCCAGAATCACACCAGCTACAGAAACACAGAAAACATGCAATCCCTTAAGAAAAAGGAGTTTATTCAAGTGTGTTATTAGTACACTTCTTTAAACTAAAATAAGAAAGTATACTTTCAGTCTACATTTTCTGTATTCCTCAGAAATATACTTCATGTACTTCTCAGAAATATACTTAAAATTGCACTTAAGTGAACTTGACTTATACTGACAGAAAAGTCTAAGTATATTTGGACTATACTTGTTCTCAATCTTCTGATTGAGATATACTTAAAGCATAATTAAGTATTATAAGTATACTTGGCTTGTAGTTGTGTTTACTCCTTTGAGTAGCCTATTAAATACTTTTTCACATAGTTGTACATACTGTCTTATAAACTTACATTGTTTTAAAATATTGATTCATAAAGAAAACAGACATGTTCCTAATTCTGAGCATCTGAATGTTTGTGTAGGTTAATCCACTGGTCGTGTACTACTGTACATAGGAATTTACTTCAAATCTACTCTTTCCCCGCCATTGACTGAATTCTCCAAGTAGGTATAACTGCAGACTGGAGATCTCCAAAACGGGGCGTGAACTCCAAGTGCAAATACTTTGGCTGTTGACTCTGGATTCATCGAATTGTCATTGACTTGCATTTCAAAATAAATGTTAGTAAATTAATCATTGTTTCTATTTGATATTAGAACAAAAAGTTATAAAATATGCCATATAAATAAATATGCTCCGTGAGCAAATAAATATGCCTGGTCAGTGGCATTCGGACCAGAGTTTGAAACTCTGCTCAATGATGTAAGCGGAAATCCCCTGTGAACTCTCCAGCGAGCTCTCCCAGTGCAGCATAGGAAAGCATTGGGGGCGTCCCGGAGCTTGAGATTCGCAGGGTAGAGGGGGGTAGTGACGCTGGGTGCAACTAATAATGTGCCAATGTCTGGTGTCTGGTTGGGAAGTTACAGACGGCCCGGCTCAGCGATATCATATCCCACGATCTTATTAACTGCTTATCACCTAAACTGTCATTTTCTTTAGCACGCTATTCAGTGCAAATCCCATCTGGCAGTCAATTTCACTGGTTAAGTTTAGGGTGCAGGGTAGGTTTAGGGTTAGAATTTGTTGTAGCATAGCATTGTAGGAAATCAGCACTGAATTTGACATGACAAATGAAATCTTTAGAATTGGCGGCAGAGTGGAGTTGGGGAAAAAATCATGCATGCGTACCATGTGCCTGTCTATCAATGGGAAGAAGGCATGCCCTATTTTGGAGCTCCCACCCTCATTTAGAGACCTCCACAAGTAGGGCTTGCTGCAGCCTGTGGTGGACATTCAACTGCACCCACATCCAAGTGTGACGTCAGAAGCCACACCCATGCCTAATATGTCACCTTGTGACTCCACATAGATATTAGGCTTGTTCGACTTCATGCAGCGATGTACAGACCGATCGGCGGCTGACTTGAAGCAGTGCATGCCGGTAAGAAATTTTGTCCGACATGAGACAGCGGCAACGCCATGTGACCATGACGTATGGCTTCAAAGTACCGCAAGAGTAAGTCGAGAGCAGTCGCCTGAGTCAGCCAGCGCAGTTTAGTGGAACTGGTAAAAACAGACACTGTAAGCAGTACATAAAGTATTGATGAAGTGAAATAAATGCAATATTTGACTAATACACAGATGTTTCAGAGACATTTTCATTCAATACTTTATGTTCAACATAAATGCGGCGGCGAAAAATAGTGGAGCAAAATGGACTGTGGCAAAGTGGAAAACTGTTCTGTGGTCAGACGAATCAAAATTTGAAGTTCTTTTTGGAAAACTGGGACGCCATGTCATCTGGACTAAAGAGGACAAGGACAACCCAAGTTGTTATCAGCGCTCAGTTCAGAAGCCTGCATCTCTGATGGTATGCGGTTGCATGAGTGCGTGTGGCATGGGTAGCTTACACATCTGGAAAGGCACCATCAATGCTGAAAGGTATATCCAAGTTCTAGAACAACATATGCTCCCATCCAGACGTCGTCTCTTTCAGGGAAGACCTTGCATTTTCCAATATGACAATGCCAGACCACATACTGCATCAATTACAACATCATGGCTGCGTAGAAGAAGGATCCAGGTACTGAAATGGCCAGCCTGCAGTCCAGATCTTTCACCCATAGAAAACATTTGGCGCATCATAAAGAGGAAGATGCGACAGAGAAGACCTAAGACAGTTGAGCAACTAGAAGCCTGTATTAGACAAGAATGGGACAACATTCATATTCCTAAACTTGAGCAACTTGTCTCCTCAGTCCCCAAACGTTTGCAGACTGTTATAAAAAAAGAAGAGGGGATGCCACACAGTGGTAAACATGGCCTTGTCCCAACTTTTTTGAGATGTGTTGATGCCATGAAATTTAAAATCAACTTATTTTTCCCTTAAAATGATACATTTTCTCAGTTTAAACATTTGATATGTCATCTATGTTGTATTCTGAATAAAATATTGAAATCTGAAACTTTCACATCATTGCATTCCTTTTTTATTCACAATTTGTACAGTGTCCCAACTTTCTACTTGCTACTCTTTGTCTTCTTTCTTTTCCTGTCTTTACTTTCACTTCTGTATATACGTGTAATCTTTGTGTATATTTAGCCGTATAGCCTATAGGTATTCGTAGTTTCATATATTAAATCCATTATAATCATGCTCGATTGTTTCTGTTGCTCATTCAGCAAATCAAGTCACTTTTACGTTCCGATTTTGCAAACTGCTTTAATCCCTTGAATTTAATCCCTTTTGGAATAAGGCTGTCATGTAACAAAATGTGGAAAAAGTGAAGCGCTGTGAATACTTGCCGGATGCACTGTAAGTTCACTTTTAGTACAGATGCAGTACAAATGAGAAAAATAATTGTGAAGTAGTTGTGCACTTAAAGTTACTACTGTTACACTTAAAATATGTATATTTTTATATATTAAAAAGTAGGCCAATTTAGCAGTATTGAAATAGTACACTTACAATTTTACTACTAGTACATTGATATTAGTACACATACGATGTAAATGCTAGAATAGGAACTTATTTCTCGTGGCCAGAGGAATAATCTCATTTTATAATAGTCGATAAGGAAAACTGATAGTTTGCTGGACTAATTAGACCAGTCTTTCTAAATTAACTATTAAACTAGAACTAATCCTAAACCATATATGTAATTAATTATAATCCGTTGTAATTAATTCACAATTTATGTGCATAATTCCCTTTTTGGTCGATTTATATTATAATTGATCATAACGCGTTATGATTTAATTATATATATATATATTTCACCCATAATTTGAGCTAATTAATTAATTCGTTGTAATCCGTTGCACAATATAACATGACGACTACATGAAAGAGCTTTAACTGTTATAAAAATACAGATTTGTGAGCATTAGTGGAACTGAAGTTTTCAGAATAAACAAACAGCAGTGTCGTCATTAGAGCTCATGCAGCTGCTCTTGAGAAACTTGAGAACATGAAGTCAAACAAGCCTATCTATCTATCGGTCTATATATATATATATATATATATACTGTGACTCCCTCTCCCCGTGTCGCCCCAGAAACCCGATTTGTTGTATTTTGGTATCCGATTGAAAGGATTTTTAGGCATAAGAATAGTAGTGTAACGGTTTTCCACTGGAGGCGAGTGTAGCGAACCCAAGTGCAGTTTATTGAACAGAAATATGAACTAAATACAAAACATAGACATGGCTTGACTTGACTTGAAACAAAAACAAACTCACCAACAGCAGATTACAGTGAAAAAAATCTAAACCAGACAACAATGAAACATGATGGCTATTTATACAAAGATAAAGAATTACAAACAAGGAACACCTGTGAAGAATCGAGACAATGACCCAATCACAAAACAGAACTGATAAACCACATGACTAAATCAAACAATGACAACATAACACATGAGACTAGGGAAGCACATGACATGATCACATGAGGACAAGGGAATCACATAACATCAGGGAGCACATGGCAAACATAACAAAGCACTTGAACTTGGCAAACAAAGCATGAACGTGAAAAATAAACCATGAAATATGAACATGAAACATAACACCAAAACAAGACATTACAGAATCCCCCCTCTAAGGGCAGCTCCCAACGCCCAACATAAACCAAAACAAGACAGTCCAGGAGGGTGGTAGAGTGGAGGCAGTCTAGGGGGAAGGATGGTGGGCCAGGACCTGGACACGGCATGACAATGGTGGACCTGGGCTGACCTGGGCAGACCTGGGCTGTGGAGTGTGGGAGGACCTGGGCCATGGAGTGTGGGTGGACCTGGGCCGTGGAGCACGGGCAGCCTTGGCAGGCTAGGACACCTCCAGGGCAGTGCTGGCAGTTCAGGGAACCAAGGCAGCGCCGGCATCTCAGGGGGCCACAGAGGTGCAGGCAGTTCAAGGGACCATGGTAGTTGAGGCAGTTCAAGGGACTACGGTGGCGTAGGCAGTTCAAGGGACCATGGCAATGCAGGCAGTTCAAAGGACCATGGTGGTGCAGGCAGTTTAAGGGACCATGATGGTGTGGGCAGTTCAAGGGACCATGGCGGTGCAGGCAGTTCAAGGGGCCAGAGAGGCGCTGCCTCCGTGGCCTTAGCCAGGTACCTACTGCCCCTCCCATCCCCTATGCTATGGGGTCATGGCCTGGAGCAGGTCAGGGGCTGGAGTCCCCTCTGGATGCTGGTCAAGGGCTGGAGCCGATGTGTGTGCAGCCGACACACATAAAATGGCCGTGGCCATAATGGTCAGCACTGCATTCTCTGTAGACTCTGGTGCGGTAGCCGCCTTGGCTGAGGGCTCAGGCGTGACAGCCATCTTGGCTGAGGGCTCAGGTGTGGTAGCCATCTTTACTGAGGGCTCAGGCATGGTAGCCATCTTGGCTGAGGGCTCAGGCATGGCAGGCATCTTTGCTGAGGGTTCAGATGTGGCAGCCATCTTAGCTGAGGGCTCAGGCTTGGCAGCTATCTTGGCTGAGGGTTCAGGTGTGACAGCTATCTCTGCTGAGGGCTCAGGCGTGGCAGCCATCTTTGTTGAGGGCTCAGGCATGGCAGCCGTCTTTGTTGAGGGCTCAGGCATGGCAGCCATCTTTGCTGAGGGCTCAGGCATGGCAGCCATCTTTGTTGAGGGCTCAGGCATGGCAGACGTCTTTGTTGAGGGCTCAGGCGTGGCAGCCATCTTTGCTGAGGGCTCAGGTGTGGCAGCCCATCTTGGCTGAGGGTTCAGGTGTGACAGCTATCTCTGCTGAGGGCTCAGGCGTGGCAGCCATCTTTGTTGAGGGCTCAGGCGTGGCAGCCATCTTTGCTGAGGGCTCAGGTGTGGCAGCCATCTTTACTGAGGGCTCAGGCATGGCAGCCATCTTGGCTGAGGGCTCAGGTGTAGCAGCAATCTTGGCTGAGGGTTCAGATGCGGCAGCCATCTTGGCTGAGGGCTTAGGCATGGCAGCCATCTTTGTTGAGGGCTCAGGTGTGGCAGCCATCTTTGCTGAGGGCTCAGGCGTGGCAGCCATCTTGGGACGAGACTCTGGATGGACAGGCATGAAGTTGCAGTCATGACCTGAACAGTCTGTGGTTGGGCAAGCATGGCATGAACAGACTGTGGCTGGGCAGGCACGACGTGAACAGTCTGTGGCTGGGCAGGCATGACGGGAACAGTCTGTGGCTGGGCAGGCGTGGCATGCATAATTCCGGACATGATGGTCGGGGTGTGGAAAAACTCTGGTCTCACTTTTAGGGGAGAATGCTGATCCTTGGAAAATGTAACAATTACAATAGGGTTTCAGTGCTACGCGCTTGAACTCCTAATAATATTAATAAACGATTGCAGCTTCAGACACAACATTTTTTTCTTCTTTATAGTTCATTTGAGGCTGTTTCTATGGCGTTATTTTTATGACAAATGTCGAGAAAGCTCATCCATGTATGTGTGAGCATGAATCTCTCTCAGTCACAAAACAGTGACTGAGTTACTGAAGTTACTGAGATACTTCTGCATATATTCTCATAAGCTAAAACTATGCTACAAGTATTAAAATAGTAAACTACTATACTTATACAGTGCATCCGGAAAGTATTCACAGCACTTCACTTTTTCCACATTTTGTTATGTTACAGCCTTATTCCTCAAAATTCTACACACAATACCCCATAATGACAAATTGAAAGAAGTTTGTTTGAAATCTTTGCAAATTTATAAAAAATTAAAAACGAAAAAATGACGTGAATAAGTATTCTCAGCCTTTGCTCACTACATTGTTGAAGCACCATTGGCACCAATTACAGCCTCAAGTCTTTTTGAATATGATGCTACAAGCTTGGCACACCTATTTTTTGGGCAGTTTCTCCCATTCTTCTTTGCAGGACCTCTTAAGCTCCATCAGGTTGGATGGGGAGCGTCGGTGCACAGCCATTTTCAGATCTCTCTAGAGATGTTCAATCGGGTTCAAGTCTGGGCTCTGGCTGGGCCACTCAAGGGCATTCACAGAGTTGTCCCATAGCCATTTTCATCATTTTCATCAAGGATGTCTCTGTACATTGCTGCATTCCTCTTTCCCTCTATCCTGACAAGTCTCCCAGTTCCTGCCGCTGAATAACAGCCCCACAGCATGATGCTGCTACCTCCATTCTTCACTGTAGGGATGGTACTGGCCAGGTGATAAACGGTGCCTGGTTTCCTCCAGACATGACGCTTGCTATTCAGGCCAAAGGGTTCAATCTTTGTTTCATCAAACCAGAAAATTTTGTCCTCCAGTTGGGCTGTCATGTGCCTTTTACCGAGGAGTGGCTTCCGTCTGGTCACTCTACCATACAGGCCTGATTGGTGGAGTGCTGCAGAGAGGGTTCTGGAAGGTTCTCCTCTCTCCACAGAGAAACGCTGGAGCTCTGTCAGAGTGACCATCAGATTCTTGGTCACCACCCTGACTAGGGCCCTTCTCCCCCGATTGCTTAGTTTGGCCGGCCACTCTAGGAAGAGTCCTGGTGGTTCCAAACTTCTTCCATTTATGGATGATGAAGGCCACTGTGCTCATTGGGACCTTCAATGCTGCAGAAATTTTTCTGTACCCTTCCCCAGATCTGTGCCTAGATACAATCCTGTCTCAGAGATCTACAGACAACTCCTTGGAGTTCATGGCTTGGTTTGTGCTCTGACATGCACTTTTAAATGTGGGACCTTATATAGACAGGTGTGTGCCTTTCCAAATCATGTCCAATCAATTGAATTTACCACAGGTGGACTCCAATCAAGTTGTAGAAGCATCTCAAGGATGATCGGTGGAAACAGGATGCACCTGAGCTCAATTTTGAGTGTCATGGCAAAAGCTGTGAATACTTATTTACATGTGATTTTTTTGTTTTTTATTTGTAATAAATTTCAAAGATTTCAAACAAAATTCTTTCACGTTGTCATTATGGGGTATTGTTTTTAGAATTTTGAGGGGGAAAAATGAATTTAATCCCTTTTGGAATAAGGCTGTCATGTAACAAAATGTGGAAAAAGTGAAGCGCTGTGAATACTTGCCGGATGCACTGTAAGTTCACTTTTAGTACAGATGCAGTACAAATGAGAAAAATAATTGTGAAGTAGTTGTGCACTTAAAGTTACTACTGTTACACTTAAAATATGTATATTTTTATATATTAAAAAGTAGGCCAATTTAGCAGTATTGAAATAGTACACTTACAATTTTACTACTAGTACATTGATATTAGTACACATACGATGTAAAGTATACTTAAAAATATACTTAAACATTACTTATACTTAATAAAATGAACTTGAAGTATACTTTTTCGTAAGGGAATAGAATGCAAAATGGTAACATAATAAAAACAATACAAAATAAAAAATAGATGTTTATATTTTCTACTGCCCACTGTTTTATGAGTGTTTTTAGTGTATTGCTTTGACGTTCTGGCATGTTGTTTACTGGCCAAAGTCACCGCTGTATCTAATTGTTCTTGTTTAATCAACCTGTTTATGGACTGATTGTAAACTGTCAGTGAAATGAATAAGTACAGAAACACAGACTCACAGTGTACAGAGATATTAACAGGATGAGACTTTGCTCCAGATTCAGACTGACACCAGTACACTCCAGTGTGTGATATTCTGGTGGAGCTGATTTTACATGTAGATCCTGTTTGTGATCCAAACACTGATGATGAACAATCTTCCAGCCCCCCACGGTCTGTGTATCTTCTGACTGTCCATCCATCAGAGTTACTCTTGTTCTCACAGCTCAGAGAGAGAGAGACAGATGTGAAGTGTTGAGTTCTGCTGGGACTGATGATCAGAGACACTGGAGGAGAAACACCTGACAACACAATTACAGCTATAATTTGAAAATTGTGTTCATTGAAGATGTGTTCAAACTATGTGTGAACTCACCAGTGACCCACAGTAGTTGTGTGTTGCTGTTTGTTGTGTAATTTTCTCTCTCTGCTCTGCACACATAAACTCCTGTGTGGTTTAGAGCAGCAGAACTGACAGTGTATTTTCCTCCAGCTCCTCTGCTGCTGTCTGAAAGCAGCTCATAATGAACTCTGAGGTCTGTAAAAAAAAATTAAAATGTGTAGTTAACACTTTAAGGAACTACTATCCAATCTGGCCCTTAATTACATTTGTATTAAAACATGAACCTGAATACACTGGGTTACATTGATGTAACTGTGTTCAGTTTGATCAATAGCTCTTATGTTGTTACAGAGGGATTTGGTTATGAGGGTAATTCCCGGTAATGAGGGATTGGGTTCTCAAAGTAGACTTCACAGTTTGTTGCCCATGAAAGTTTTAGACACCAAAGCATGTGCCCTACATACCCAGTCCATGTCTAGATTCAGACGTATTAAATATATTTCACTTCCATAATGTACATTTATAACTAACCTGATGAGCCAGTTACAGTTTGAGTAAACCAGCTGAATGTCCAGCCTGTAGAGGAGCTGTTAACCTCACAGATCAGAGTCACTGGATCTCCTTCAGTCAACCACTTCTGAGGAGAAACACTTAAAACTGCTCTGGGATCTGAAATTGACAAATCACTCATTAATAACATGTTAACATAGACTGTAAGAAACATTACAGTGTCAAAAGGCCAACATTTGGCACAATGCAAAAACTTAAAAGACAATAAAGGTTCTTTAGGGTAAATAATCTTTGTGTTAATAATCTAGAGCTCGACCCACAGTGTCACACCACCAACATCTACACCAGCAGTCACAGAGACACACCATTCAACAAAGTGTTGTGCAGCTGCAGCAGTTTACATGAACATTTAAAATGATCTACAGTAGATGATAGTGTTGGATAAACTGGTACTGTTTCTGACCAGTAGGTGGTACTGTCACCAAACCTGGCATCTATGATCAGATAAATGGATCAAGAAATCTTTATTGAATAAGAATTCAAAGAAAGTCGTTGTTTTTGCGGATTGGTGGCAAAGTGGTATTTGTTGCACATGATGGATAAGAATGGCTGTTTTCGGTTTTATAGCGATTTCTTCACCAAATTCAATTTTAATTGTGAGAAAAAAGATGATATGAAAGTTATTAAAAGTGTTCCGTTTTTAACATGTTTCATACATTATTTGATATTAATTTAGGCAAAATAAGTAATATTGGTAAGAAGTGAACACTAATAAGATTAAAAGGAATTGTCTTGTGCAGGAAACTATCCTGGTCGTATAGGAAGAGATTATATTCTTCAACATCTTAGTAAGAAATCAATAAATGAATTCAGAAACAAATATCTTTTATTTCCCCTTCTACCTAATGTAAAGTGCATTTTAAAATTATTCATGATATGTATCCAGCTAAGATTTAATGTGGATTCAAACACTTGCCAAATTTGTAATAATGATACTGCAACTGTTGATCAATCATTTTTGACATTGAATTTGGTTAATATATTTTGGACTGAGGTATTTATTTGGATAATATAAAACAAAACAAAAAATCTATTTTTTCTATCTATTACTTGCTGAAATTTGGACTACATTTGTAGGACAAAAAATGTGGACTTTGTTATAAATTGTTTACTTATTATGTTATAAAACAGCACCCCAGCTTAATGAATTTAAAAAGAGCGAACCCTAAATATACTTTATATGTAGGCCTTAAAAATTATGAGAAGTTATAAACCCAGGAAATTATTTGATTTGTTTAACCATTGTTATTTTGTTTAACCCTCAACAGTGTACTCTATATGTATTTATACAACAGTTCTGGTTCTCGAATCTGATTGGCTGAGAGCCTTCTCCAGATATTCTACCAGTATCACCATGGGAACCATTTCACTGTTTGTATCCGCTTGCAGCGTTTAGATATTTAGAACTCAAATATGCAACTTATAAACATGCAAAAAATAAATAAATAAATAAATAAATAAAATTCAATAAGAAAAGTCATCAAGAAATCATGACTTATTTTGTTATTTTGTAATGTATGTGAAAAATCCTGCCAACTTTGACACTTGCATTGAAGATCATGTGAGACAATTTTGGTTTAAAAAAATGTTAATTTGAAGAAGCAAATCATTCCTAAAAAACTTGATCAAACTCATCTGATATGGTCAGTGTAACTTCATCACTGCACTTTATCATGCACTATATCTGAACGAGGGCATATGAAGACATAAATCACTCACAGTTTCATTGACTCTCACCTCTGACTGAGATCCAGCTCTTGGGCGACTCTCCTCTCGTTGGGTGTTTGCAGTAGTAGAAACCCTCATGTGACTTTGAGACAGTAGGGATGATCATCTCTGTAGTTTGACTCTGGATGAGTGATCCATCTTTATAGAAATCAGCTCTGAGGTTTGATGGGTTTGTATGTTGATATAAACAGTGTAGAGTCAGAATATCTCCTTCAGTCACAGGATGAACAGGACTCTCCAGAACCACACCAGCTACAGAAACACAGAAAACATGTGCTGATTGCATAAAGAGTAAGATTATATGATCAATATGGTAACATAAAACATAGGTTTCTATATTTCCTGACAAAACTAGATTTTTATTATAGCTTGTGCATTAAGTTTTTTGTTGGTTTGTTTATTTGTTTGCTTTTTGCCCATTGATGCTTCCTGCTCTTGTTAAATCAGCCTGTTTATGCACTGATTGTAAACTGTCAGTGAAATGAATAAATACAGAAACACAGACTCACAGTGCACAGAGATATTAACAGGATGATATTTCTCTCCAGATTCAGACTGACACCAGTACACTCCAGTGTCTGATGTGATGGTGGAGCTGATTTTACATGTAGATCCTGTTTGTGATCCAAACACTGATGATGAACAATCTTCCAGCCCCCGACTGTCTGTGTATCTTCTGACTGTCCATCCATCAGAGTTACTCTTGTTCTCACAGCTCAGAGAGAGAGAGACAAATGTGAAGTGTTGAGTTCTGCTGGGACTGATGATCAGAGAGACTGGAGGAGAAACACCTGACAACACAATTACAGCTATAATTTCTCAGATTTGAGCAAAAGAATTTCCTTTATTAAAGACAAACCAATCGTTTAAGTTCTGCATGAACTCACCAGTGACCCACAGTGGTTGTGTGTTGCTGTATGGTGTTTTATAGGCTGGTTTTCCTCTCTCTGCTCTACACACATAAACTCCTGTGTGGTTTAGAGCAGCAGAACTGACAGTGTATTTTCCTCCAGATCCTCTGCTGCTGTCTGAGAGGAGCTTATAGCGATTGCTGATGTCTGAAAAATAAGAGAATGTGAAGTTAACACTTTAAAGTGGAACTTTGCCGATTTCAACCCGCTTTGTGTTGTTATAGTGTTTGTAGTAAATGTAAATGAACAGTGTTTACTCATTTTCTGTGTTATCTGGACTGAGTTATTCATATTTATTTGTCAGCAAAAGTCTGCCAGATAATGCATTGTATGTACACTACCAGTCAAAAGTTTTTGAATTTTATTTTATCCTTCAGAAATTATTCTAATATGCTGATTTGCTGCTCAAGAAACATTTATTATTATTATCAATGTTGAGTACAATTTTTTTCAGGATTATTTGATGAATAGAAAGTTCAAAAGAACAGCATTTATCTGAAACAGAAAAGCTTTTGCAACATTATAAATGTCTATACTGTCACTTTTGATCAGTTTAATGCATCCTTGCTGAATAAAAGTATTCATTTCTTAATTTCTTTCCAAAAAAAAAAAAGAACTCTTACTGACCCGGAGGAACGGTGAAGATAATGTTACAAAAGCTTTCTATTTCAGATAAATGCTGTTCTTTTGAACTTTCAATTAAATCAAATAATCCTGAAAAAAATTTGTACTCAACTGTTTTCAACATTGATAATAATAATAAATGCTTCTTGAGCAAATCATCATATTAGAATGATTTCTGAAGGATCATGTGACACTGAATACTGGAGTACTGATGATAAAAATTCAGCTTTACCAACACAATTGCATTTTAAAATATATTCAAATAGAAAACAGTTATTTTAAATTGTATTATTATATACAGCAATATTACTGTTTTGCTGTATTTCGGATCAAATAAATGAAGCCTTGGTGAGCAGAAGAGACTTCTTTTAAAAACATTAAAAAATTATTAAAAAACTTTTGACCTGTAGTTTATGTAAGAGTTTTAACATCTCCAGGGCTTTTGAGAAAAATTAATATTTCAGACTTGAATAAAATCAGTTAATTCAGATGATACAATATGAAGCACATTATAACTGACCTGATGAGCCAGTTTCAGTTTGAGTGAACCAGCTGAATGTCCAGCCTGTAGAGGAGCCGTTAACCTCACAGATCAGAGTCACTGGATCTCCTTCAGTCAACCACTTCTGAGGAGAAACACTTAAAACTGCTCTGGGATCTGAAATTGACAAATCACTCATTAATAACATGTTAAACTTGTGTGTGTTTATGAAGAGATGATCAAACTCACCTGATACTGTCAGTGTAACTTCATTACTGAAGTGCGAGCTGCGTCGTGATCCTTCAATCTCTGCTCCATAACAGGAGTATTTACCAGCATCAGATTTAGAAACAGACCTGAATGTGTGTTCCTGTAGTTCACTGAAAAAACTAAATGAACTTCCTTTATACCAGCTGTACCTCCAGCTAGTGACTCCATCATCATATATGTCACATCTGAGAGTAACTGAGTCTCCAGTGAACACTGAACTCTGTGGCTCAACAGTCAGAGTTGGTTTGGGAGGATCTGTCAATATAATGTCAGTGGGAGCATGAGATGTGAAAGATGTTTTTCAGCAGATCTTATTCTCTTTCTGGTAAATTATTAGTGCATTTTGATTTCACAGACAATGTAATACAGCTGCTGACAGCAATTACAGGAACAAACAATTGAACATTCACTCAACACAATGCAAAGAGTTAAAGGACAACAAAGGTGAAAAGACCAGGTGAGGTTCAAACCCACAGGGTAGGTAACACACACAGTTTCAGCCAATCTCATGTTAATCTTGAGTACCTATAGAGTAGTATTGCATCCTTCATATCTCCAAAAAGTCTTTAGTTTTATCATATTTATAAAAGATACATACACTGCACCAAGTCTTTCCGAAAAAAGCCGAGCTCCTGGAGGCGTGCCTGCCGTGGGCAGAGCTAAAGAGTCATGAGCGTGCGCAGCTTTTGCTTAGAGATCATTATAAATAAAAAGGGAACAAAAACGTTCATATTGTTTTACATTATATGCACTTGTGCGCCGATTGCCAACAAAACACAGACATTTGATGCAGTTTTACTCACGGCCCGTGATCTGCAAATCCAGCGCCGAACTGGGACTTGTTTACAAATTATTCATCACTGAAATCCCGGGAACAAACAAACATACGTGCACAACTCCGTTGCTGCCCCGGAAAAACAAACTTCATCCACTGTTCCCTTAACGCTGGGAAAAAGGCAATCTTTCGCTCACAACCAAAAACACACTCCTTTGGTGACATTGTTGAAAAATCTCTCGGCTTCCGTATCCTGAACGAAGCGCGTTGATGGGCGTGCTCTTGCTCTGGGTAATGTGTGTGCGCACGCTTATCAGGGAGAAGTGCCCATACAAGGAATTCCACCCTTTATTACGTGATAAGGGCCATACTCAAAAAAAACTCCCCGAAACATATCCGAAACAGGAAGTAGAGTATTTGGCACAGAAATACTCCGTCATACGTCCAACTCGTGTTTTGAAACTTTGGCCATGTTTAGCATGAGAATGCAACTCTTTAACAGTGTAAATAAGTTAGAATTCATGAAATAGCATTAGACCCTCCCTTTTAGGTTAGAAGTCCTGAGCTCAAAGCAGGGTTTCACACCACCTACATCTACACCAGCAGTCAAAGAGACACACAGGATCAGTTACCAAAGTGCTGCAAATTGTTGTTGTAGTTCAAAGGACTAGATAGTGTCTTACTGATATATTCAAGACAAAGTAAATGTCAAAAGATATTTTTCTATATTCTTCATAACAAAATTAGGCCATGCAATATTTCTGAAGAATTTGGCATTTTTGTGATTGAATCCTATAACTTTAAGAAGTTATTTACAATAATTTTTAAGAACATTGTTTTCAGGAATATTAAACTCTCTCTCTCTCTCCTCTCCACCTATAGCTGGTGTGTGGTGAGCCACTGGTGCCGTTATTCTGTGGCTGCCGTCGCTTCATTCATGTGGATACTGCACATTGGTTGAGGAGAAACTCCCTGATATGATTGTAAAGTGCTTTGGATGTACAGTAGTACATAGTAAAGTGCTATATAAATGCCTCATTCATTCATTCATTCATACTTCTTAAATTTTTGTCTTAAGAACAATCTTAAGAGAAAAGATAAGAACATTCTTAAGAAAAGTTTTTGTGAATACAAAATATTCTCATCTTTTTTTACAAGAACAACAAGAAGAAAATAGCAGTGAAGAATAATTTTATTCTTAAGAGTGTTTCATGAATCCGGCCCCTGGTTTGTAACAGAATCACCCATTTGTGATGAAATTTATTAATCAAATTCACTCACCTTTAGTGTGTCCAGAGTGGATGTTTGAAATCAGCACTGAAAACACAAAGTAAAAAAAAAAACACTCATAAAAGATTGTGTATTTTTAAATGTTCCTGGAAAAGATCATCAAACTCATCCATTGGTTATTTTGAGAGAATTTCTGTGGGATCTTATTTTCAAAGTTCTTCCGGTGAGGGAACCAGCTGTGTTTCTCTTATGGGTCACTGTGACGTCTTCTGTTTGTAAATTAGCTTCAGGTATAAAGGTCTGTATATAAAGGTCTGTATATATATTCAGATTCTCTGAAGATCGACAGATGAACATCATTGATGAAGATCTGTGATAAACTGCTACCTTCAGTAAATTCTTCTCCCCATAAGATCTCTGGTCAAACTTACTTATTTTATGCATTAGAGAAACCTAATACATTGGCAAACCACAAAGTGACACCTCAGCCAAATACAGGAAAATCTAATGATTATTGAACATGGAGCTGATCAACTTTGTATTATACAGTACTATAGGCATTTTATAAGTGCTTGTGAAACACCATAATTTCACTCTCACATGTTTTTTGGATTCACACCACAGAAATGTTATTTTAAATTTTATCATTACAGCAGAGAGAACATGAAATTAAGAAACTTGAAGCCAACAGTCTGATCTAAACTCTGATTAAAGATAAACTCTTACTAACTGCATACTAGTGAACATCTACTGAAGACTAACTAATGAACATCTACTGAAGACTAACTAGTGAACATCTACTGAAGACTCACTAGTGAATATCTACTGAAGACTAACTAGTGAACATCTACTGAAGACTCACTAGTGAATATCTACTGAAGACTAACTAGTGAACATCTACTGAAGACTAACTAGTGAACATCTACTGAAGACTCACTAGTGAACATCTACTGAAGACTCACTAGTGAACATCTACTGAAGACTCACTAGTGAATATCTACTGAAGACTAACTAGTGAACATCTACTGAAGACTAACTAGCGAACATCTACTGAAGACTCACTAGTGAATATCTACTTAAGGCATCATGAACAGCAAACTGTACAAAACAAAGCAACAGAACTGATTCAACAAACACTATTACAAAAACAAAACTGAGTGACTGAACAAACAGACTGACTCAAACACAACAGAGTTCATTTCTCTTTCACAAACAGCACTAACTGCATACTTCCTCTCTCAAGCTCGTATTTTACCCATATATCATCAACTAGAGCTGGATCTGAAACTCTGAGAGCAGCATGAAAAAAAAAAAAATCCAAGAACACTAAATAACTTTAGATCCTTTACATAATATAACAGCAGTGAACATCCACTGAAACACATATGGAGGAAATAATACTCACAGAGCACAAGAGGAAGTTGACTGAGCTCCATACTGACTGAATAATGACAGACGGTTAAAGACACAGACTGAGTTAAAGCCTCAAGACTTCCTGATATCTACAGTCAGATCTTTAGGAACATAATGACAGATTAAACACATACAAATGTACCTCATGTGTTACATATGTTTACATATGTTACATACATGTTTTCAGAAAATGTCACACAAGTTTATGTTGAAATGTTGTCAGGACTCATTCAGTATCAAACTGAAGAGCATCAGTTTGCCATTATGAGAAGTAATACACTTGTGTGTTTAAAGGACAAGGAAAAGGAAACAATACTTTGATGGATATTTATTGTAATTATGGTATTAACTGTATTTATGTGACAGGTATACAAAGTTTACTGTTAAATATATACACACATCTAAATATTATATATATATATATATATATATATATATATATATATTATTGTTATAATTCACACAAAATTGTTTATTTTCATACACCTGATATGACTGCCTGATTTATATGAGTGTTTTCCCCTTTAATTGTGGTGATGTCATCATGAGTCAATATGATTTCCTGTTCTGTCCCCTCCTCTTCCTGTTGCATTTGGAAATGCATGGAAGAGGTGAGTTGTAATCTGACTCCTGATAATCTTAATTCATTTTAATTATTGCTCTATATGTCTATATTTTCACTCTAATTCATGTGTATAATGTTATGTTTATTCCATCTTATTGAATGAGTTAAAGGAACACCGGCAGAGGTGGCGAAAGTAGGAGGCAGTAAGCCCTTAGTTGCAGTCCGTTCTTTGTCTAGCTTTGTTTGTGTTACTTAGTGTTTGTAGGTTACTTTCCTGGTGATTTCCCTGTTCCTTGTTCAGATTACTCCATTAAATGTTCTTGAAGATATCTCCTTCATTGTGCGTTTGAATCCTGCAACCCCGGCATGACAGAAGCTAGACCCAAAACAGAAGACAGGACCCAGAAAAGACAATTGAATGGGCTGAGCTGCAGAGATCTGCTGAAGATCATCTTCTCTTCTCCCTCCAACAGAGTGGTAGGCCTCTGGAACAACATGTTGAGTTTTTGCTGTATTACAATCTGGTGAGCTGGAACACTCATATGCTCAAGGCCTGTTTTCAGGAGGGACTGGATGATGAACTGAATCAGTTTCTTTCTCCTGGTAAAAGCAGCTCTTCTTTGGTTGAATATATTAATTATGTCCTCTGGCTTAAAGGTTCTGATTTTGTTATTGAGGAAATTAATGAGGACATTCCCAGCTGTCATTCAGTGCCATCCCGAAAACATTTGGGTACTCCAGCAAACCTCAAGCCTGCGTCCAAGCCCTTCACAGACCTTACCATCAGGGCTTCCACTCCAAAGTCTGCTCCCAAGTCCATTCCAGAGCCTCGTCCCAATATGGCCACCATTCCAGAGCCTCATCCCATGATGGCCACACCTGGAAATGAGTCCTCTCCAGAACCTGTGAAGGACTTATGGCTAATGGACGTTTGGTCAGAGCCAAGTTGGCATTTGTATCGCGATGCAAAGGTTCTAACATATTTGCATCAGTAAAAACGATTTATTAATACATAATTATTAGTAGATGCGCAATACTTTTATTATTTAGAAAGTGACCAATAATTTGTGACAAATATTTTTAAATATAGATTGATTTCTTCTCTCGAAACTGTTTTCCAAGTGCATTCTCTCATCACCACTGCTGCTATGTGAATATGACGCATCACAACACTACGGAGATAATTGATATGGCACTTCAGAAGGCATTAAGTTAATTTATGATTTGCTGTCTGTCTGAACCAAAGAAATAAAAGCGAACTATCTGTATTCTGTACCCATATTCAGGGCCCTATGATTTCCGCGATGCAGAAAACACAGGCGGAATCCATTCATAAAAACGGAGTTTACCGTATGATGCGGAATGTCATGGAATTTGTCAAATTTTGGATGAATAAATCAAAAGTAGGGGGGGTACACTTACATCAATTTGAGATATGGACTAGTGTCTGTGAATATTAAACTGCAAGAAGACAAATTGAAACAGAAATATAGCCATATTACTATTGTAGTGTACTATGTAGTCACTATTGTACGGTATAATGTATTTCTTAATGACAATGTAATACTAGTACAATAATTATTAAGACTTTAGTTTTGAAGGAATAATCACACAATTTTACAGTAACAGTAAACTTTGTTTGCAAAAATCATAGCCCTATTATTGTAAATGAATTAATAAAGTTGCTTTTTATTAATTCAATTAATTAGACATGTTTTTGATTAAACCATTAAATCCAGAAAAAATCCAGAAAAATTAAAACAGAAAACAGAATTTGGTAAAAAATAAAATGGAGTATTTCAAGTATTTCATAGAGCCCTACATTGAATTGCATAGCATATTTTTTTTCCATTGCATTTTATCGCATTGTGTTGAATCGAATCAAAATCAGATCGCATCGCATCGTAATAGGGGTGAATCATATTGCATCGGTAGCTGCTTCACATGAATCTTTAATGTATCGTATCGTTGGCTATACATCGAGATGCGTATCGCATCGGCCTCAGTTATGGAGATGCACATCCCTACCGTATACAGCCAAGGAGGCCATCCCTGAACTGTCGGCTCCACCCTGGCCCCCTGAACTGCCTGCGCCACCATGGCCTCCTGAACCAGCGCCACCCTGGTGGCTCCCTGAGCTGCCAGCACCACCCTGGGCCCCAGAACTGCCCGCACCTCCCTTAATCCCTGTACTACTGGTACTGCCCTGGAGGCTTCCCGCCCTGCCTAAGACTCTCCTAGTCAGCCTCCAGGGCCCCCACCCCTTGGGGTTTGGTTTACTCCACTGCATTCCCTTCCTCCAGAGTCCCCGCCCTCCCTCCTCTGTTGGACTGTCCTTGTACAGCGCGAGGACACGCCTTTTTGGGAGGGGGCATACTGTCACGTTTAGAGTTTGTTTTAATCTTAAGAACATCTAAGTGTACTTAACTGTGCTATTTTGAGACACCATGAATTTGAACTAAAATGTGCTTTTAACATACTATCTCTGTATTAAAAATAATGTATTTAGTTACCTCTTGTAGTACACTTGAACCCATCTTTCATACACTTTTAAATGTGCTCATCAGACATAGGAAATACACTTAAGAATTATTTAAAATATAAGAATAATATATACAAAATGTATTCATAATGTTGTAGGCAATAAATTATAAATACATTTTGTATATATTCATTATATATTAATCTTATATTTGAAATACATCATAAGTCTATTTTCTATGTCTGATAAGTATATTTAAAAGTGCATGATAGATGGGTGCAAGTATACTACAAGTGGTAACTAAATACATTTTTTTTAATACAGAGGTAGTATGTTAAAAGCACAGTTTAGTTCATATTCACAGTGTCTCAAAATAGCACAGTTGAGTACACTTAGATGTTCTTAAGATTATCTTAAGAAGTACTAAAGAAGAGCTTTTAGTATATTAAGTACTAAATTAGTGCACAAAAATAGAGCACTTTAAGTACATTATGGAAGTGTACTGAAATAAAGTGTATTTTACTGCACTAAATATATTTAAATTGTGCTTTTTGGACACACTTAATATATTAAAATGATACTATACTAAGTGCATATTAAATGTATTATTTTGAAACAACTTGAAGTATAATAAGCGTATTTCAAGATGTACTTAAGTTCAATTTTAAGCTATTTGCAATATATTAAATACATTGAAATTGTGTTAAAATGGACCCATTTTAAGTACGTTTAGTGCAATGTAAGTATTTCTTCTGCTATTACAGTTAGAGTATATTTGAAGTATTGTTTTAATGTGCTTTATGTCCATTTCCAATACAATTTCAGGTCATTACAAATGCATTAGCATAACACTACTTGGTTTATTATAAAGCTGTTTTTATCTATATATACACACACATACATACACTTTGAAATCTAAAAACTTTGATGCACTACATATTGTGTACACCATTACAAATATTCTTACAGTACATTAAAAAAGTACAGCAGCATTTAATCTTTTGACCAAAATACATTTAAATAAATAAATAATAATAATAATAAAAAAAACATTTCAGTTATATTACTGAAAAGTACAGAATTTTACATCAATGAATAAGAATTACAATGCAATTTTCTGAAAAAGTCACTGAAAAACAAACTACAGAAGTGAATAGTGCTTTATCACAGGATCTGTGGAAGGGAAAAATAATTTGTATAAAATTAACAAATGAATAACATTTTTGCATCCATGATTGAATATACAGTGTTTTATAATTTGCATTGATATTCATTAGAATTTTGTTGACTTCTCAGTTAACCTTTTGACTATATCCTCAAGCTTGACATATCAGTGTCCATTTTTATCCTCCTGTCTGTCGTCACTATGCAGCACTCTGAGTTACACTGAACATAATTTACAGTGAGCAGAGTTCAATCACAGAGTCACTGATATTGATATTTGAAGCAATAAAGCAACCTGTGAGTATTACAGGGTATGTTGCATATTGATAATTGTGGTTTATTTGAACCTAGGGTAATTCCCATGATTGTGTATTTTGTGGTTATGCTAACATGCACTCTCTACACCTCTGTTGCAAAGATTTAAAGAAATTAGAAGTTTGCAAAATATTGTATGCCAAGGCAACTACGACAAATACCCTGCAGCTTTACCAAAACAGAAACAATTAAAAAAATAAAAAAACTTTTACATGAATGACTCAAAGGAAGCACAAATTATACACCTGCACTATAAAAAAAAAAAAAAAAAAAAAAAAGTTGAGAAACCGTCTCGGGTTACTTGTGTAACCCTGGTTCCCTGAATAGGGAACGAGACGCTACGTCATATGACGTTATGGGAACCTTCTGCGTGATTGCGTCGTGAAGCACTCTTGTATCTAACCAATGATGACACGAGACGTCAGAGGCGGGTGACGTCACGGACCAGGAAACTATAAAGCATACCCAGAACAAAGAACACTAGCTTCTGGATTACGGCTGAAGCAAGATGCTCACAGGTATGCCAGGGATACGGCAACGCGACGTAGCGTCTCGTTCCCTATTCAGGGAACCAGGGTTACACAAGTAACCCGAGACTTTCCCTTTCATGGGAACTGTCGACGCTACGTCATATGACGTTATGGGAACACTGTCCCAACTACGCCGTAGAACCAAGTACCTGTCTGTTATCTTGTAGACAGAACTGACGACCCCAGAGTGGAGCCTATATCCAGGTTATAAAACCTAATAAATGTGTGCTGGGATGACCATCCAGCTGAATCACATGTGTCATTAATGGATACTCCTGACATTAAGGCCTTTGAGGCCGCCATACCCCTAGTAGTGGACACGGACAGCTAATGGAGATGGCTGTCCGGCCGCCTCATAAGCAAGTGAGATAGCCTCGACCACCCACTTGCTCATTCTCTGCTTAGATGCTAGGCCTCCTTTCTTAGGAGACCCGTAACACACAAACAATTGATCTTTTTTACGCCACAGGGCAGCTCTGTGGACATATGCATCTAAAGCCCTCACTGGGCAGAGCAGATTGAGTTTCTCCTGATCCGAAGTCTCGAAGGGAGGAGGATAGAAGGCCTGGAGCACAATAGGACCTGGGACATTGGTGGGGACCTTCGGCACATAGCCAGGTCTAGCATGAAGGAATGCCTTCACCATTCCTGGGGCAAATTCCAGGTAAGATGGAGCAACTGAAAGTGCTTGTAAGTCTCCTATCCTTTTCAGGGAAGTGATAGCAAGTAAGTAGATAGTTTTTAGAGTGAGGAACTTTTCTGGAACCTCCTCTAATGGTTCGAAGGGAGCCTCGGCTAACCCTTGCAATACCACGGCCAAGTCCCAGGCCGGCCTTGTGCGCACTGGAGGCCTCAACCTCAGTGTACCACGGAGGAAGCATGTGACGAGGGGGTCTCGTCCTACCGAGGAATCCCCCTCAAGAGGAGCATGATAGGCCGAGATAGCCGCAACATAGACCTTTAAGGTTGAAGGAGATAGGCCCTCCGAGAATTTTTTTTGGAGGAATCTTAGCACGAAGCTTATAGAAGAGTGGACAGGGTCTGTATTATTTCGTCTACACCAAGTAGAAAATAAATTCCATTTATAGGAATACAAGGGTGAGGAGTTTCTCTGAAACTTCCTCTAGTGGTTCGAAGGGAGCCTCAGCTAACCCTTCTAATACCACGGCCAAGTCCCAGGCCGGAGTCCTTGTACGTACTGAAGGCCTCAGCCTCAGAGTACCACGGAGGAAGCGTATAAAAAAGGGGGGGGTCTCGACCTACCGAGGAATCCCCCAGAGGAGCATGGCCGAAATGGTCGCAACATAAACCTTCAAGGTTGAAGGGGATAAAAACATCCGAGAACTTGTCTTGGAGAAATTGAAGCACAAGGCTAACAGAAGAGTGGACAGGGTCCACATTGCTTTGTCTACACCAAGTAGAGAACATTTTTCATTTATACGCATACAACTTCCTCGTGGAGGGAGCTCTGGAGTGGAGTATGGTCTCCACAACCTCAGTTGGGAGACCAGCATCTATGATCCTAGCCCCCTCAGAGGCCAGGCCCACAGTCTCCGTAGTTCTGGGCGTGGATGAATTATCATGCCGCCCGCTTGAGACAGGAGGTCCTGCCTGAGAGGAAGCTCCATCAGAGAGCCATCTAGAAGTGACACTAGGTCTGAGAACCATATTTTGGTTGGCCAGTACGGGGCTATCAATATTAGACTGACCCCTTCCTGGCGTACTTTCTCCAGAACTCCCGGGAGCAGAGCGAACGGGGAAATGCATACAGATGCAGCCTCGGCCACGTCTATACCATGGCATCCAGACCCAGTGGTGCTGGATGAGATAGGGAGAACCACAGTGGACACTGGGTTGATTCCCCTGAAGCAAATAGGTCAACTTCCGCTCGACCAAAGTTTTCCAAAGTGAGCTCCACCACCTCAGGGTGGAGTCTCCATTCCCTGGGCCTCGGCCCCTGCCTCGACAGGGCGTCTGCTCCCACGTTTGATGCTCTGGGATGTAAGCTGCTCTCAGTGAGAGGAGCTTCCCATGGGCCCACAGGAGGATCCAACGGGCCAATTGCATAGTTTGCGAGACCGCAGACCCCCCTGATGGTTGATATGAGACCAACGACATGTTGTCCGTGCGGACCAACATGTGATGGGCCCTCAGGTCTGGGAGGAAGTATTTTACTGCAAGAAATACCGCCATCATTTCCAGCCGATTTATGTGCCAGGAACTCTGATGGTCCTCCCAGAGACCCTGAGCTGAGCGACCACTCATCACCCCAGCCCGTGAGGGAAGCATCCGTCGTAAGCATTACGCGACAACAAGGAACCACCAACACAGGTACTTGGGACAGGAACCAAGGCTTTTTCCACACGACCAGAGCACGAAGGCATCGCCGCGTGACTTTGATCATGCAAAAAGGATTTCCCCTCGGAGAAAACCCCTTGGTCCTGAGCCACCACTGCAAGGGTCTCATGTGCAGCAGGCCAAAAGGTATCCCGTTGGACGCAGCTGCCATGAGACCCAACAGTCTTTGAAACTGTTTAACAGTGAGTGACTGGCCTAGTTTCACCCCATTCACGGCATTAAGAATGGAACTCACACGAGCAGGAGACAGATGTGCCTGCATCGTGGTGGAGTCCCAAACTACCCCTAAGTAGTTGGTAATTTGAGCCGGAACCAGCACACTTTTCTTGGCATTGAGCCTCAGCACAAGCCTCTTCATGTGTGACAGAACAACATCTCGATGTTGAACTGCCAGATGTTCTGTTTGAGCTATAATCAACCAGTCGTCGATATAGTTCAGTACGCGGATGCCCTGGAGTCTCAGTGGAGCCAGAGCTGCATCCACGCACTTCGTAAATGTGCGGGGTGATAAGGGCGAAGGGAAGAACCCTGTACAGGTAAGCTTTGCCCCCGAAAGCAAACCTGAGGAACTTCCTGTGTTGAGGATGGATGGATACATGAAAGTAAGCATCTTTCAGGTCTATCGCAACAAACCAGTCCTCGGACCTGATCTGTGGGATAACCCTCCATCCTTCTTTGGAACAATGAAGCACTGGTTGTAAAACCCTGACAGCTTGCTGGGAGGAGAACCCCTTCTATAGCTCCTTTTTGCAAGAGCGTCATAACCTCCTGTTCCATTACCAGAGACTGCTCGGGGGCCACCACTGTGGGAAGGACCCCAATAAACTGGGGTGGGCGAGACCCGAATTTGTAACCCTTTTCTATTGTGAACAGCACCCATTTTGAAATATTTGGGAGAAGTTTCCATTCTGCCAGAAAATTTACTAAGGGAACCAGTCTCTCGAGACTGGCCTCTGGTGTTTTTTTGAGCACTTAACTCGGCGCCCTGAACCGGCAAGGAACAGCCGAATCAAGTGATGACCGGGTCAGTGGAGACCGCTGCGCCCTGAAGCACACTGGGTGGCAGGGTTAGCAGAACGGCCCCCTGAGGGCGCCAAAGAGGGATAGGTACCAAATATTTTAATACCCGACCCTCTCTGGAGGGGGCTGCCCTCCAATGTCCCTCGCCACTGGCATCAGGACCTCTTCGAAGCCTTCTTGGTGATAATTACAGTCCGCAGATCTGTGTTACCCCACAAAGACTTCAGCTGTGTCGCCTGTCCCTGTCCCCAAGCTTTCTGCGGGGGAGCATGGGTGGTGACACTTTCTTTGGATGAACGGTCAGACCAGTGCCCTGAAACGGCGAGCCGGCAGGGAACATCTGAACTGACCGCTCTACAAACCTCCTCTTTCTTGGAGGAACACTGGAAACCACTGCGCCCTGAAGCACACGAGGTGGCAGGGTGCCTCGGCAAGCGCGAGATCCGAGCCTTGCGTTAGACTTTTATTCCCTCGAGAATAAAGCCAACAGGAGTGGAGCTAAAAAACTCCCGCTAGTGCATGCTTCTCTTCGGGACATTTTTATGAATGAACACTGCTCACTGTCAGTTGTGAGCTGACGTGCATGCTCCACTCCCAGCAAACAACACATAAACCGCGTGTATCCCAACTCGCTTTATAATGTAGCACAGGGGGAAACGCGATTCAAGCTGCTGTCCACTATTGATTTGTTATAAACGTGTGATTTTTGAAACACGATATGTGTGTGAGGTGGCGAGTCCTCAGATCGATATCACAATATCCACCTCCTCAGAGCTGGACATGTGAAATACCGGTGCCTCAATCAGGTGGAAGAAACCGCAGAGCGTGCTTCCACCTGGGAGACGGCACTGAACCTGGCAGGTAAGGGCAGAGAAAGGGCGGCGCCCGTCTCTAATCCCTCTGTCAGATCCAATTGTGAACCCCATGAATGGAGCCTCCGCTCTGCCTCAGCAGAAGCGGGACCCAATCCGCGGGGAACACAGGAACACAGTGTTCTGAGAGTGAGTTACATAATACGTGTCTTTTTTATATATAAATATATGGACTGGTGTGAGATACTCTTGTCCTCAGACGAAGAGATTGTGACTTGTTTATGTAATAAGACAAACAACACCAAATAAGACACACGATAACACAGAGCGCTTGCTGAAGACAACAGAAGCTAGCGTTCTTTGTTCTGGGTATGCTTTATAGTTTCCTGGTCCGTGACGTCACCCGCCTCTGACGTCTCGTCTCATCATTGGTTAGATACAAGAGTGCTTCACGACGCAATCACGCAGAAGGTTCCCATAACGTCATATGACATAGCGTCGACAGTTCCCATGAAAGGGAACTTAAAAGTTTAAGGCAACAAACTTCAGCATATTTTTGTGTTTTCTCAACTAGTTATATTCAGTTTATACAACAATAAGTTGAGAAAACTCCAATTTCCTACAAAAACAAGTTAAGAAAACTCAAATATGTGCTGAAGTTTGTTGCCTTAAACTTTTAAGTTCTCAATTTTTGATGTTTTACAGTGTGGAATGGGAACATTGCTAATATTTTCCTTCCAAGATTGACAGAATCACCCTCTATTAGGCCTGATTCAAAAAAATCTCTATAACAGAGGTGATACGACATTAAAACACACTCTTCTTCGCTTGTCTCTGCACTAAGATTTCAGTTTTTTATTTTTTAATTTATGCAAACAGCATACATTTTCTTTATGCAAACAGCAACTAAAAACTTACCAGTAACTTCTGCGGGCAGCATCTTCATCTGGTCGCGTCTGATTGGTCAAATTGAATGTAGCTGCATTGAAAAAGACGCGGTGTTACACTTTGTATCAAAAATACAACTGGCACAGACAAGTAACGTTAATTAAATAGGCTACAAATCTTACCTGGAGTCACAAAATAACGGGGTTCCAAAAGCCACACGAAAGAAAAACTGAGATATTTTAATGTATCGTATCCCTCCGATGAAAGACGATTCACCAAAACTGTTCACGTTTCAAAAAGTCATTGCAATAAAAAAAAAAGTAATGCATATGAATCGCGTGGTCTCTTCCAAGTGTTATAAAGTGACACGATCACTCTATATAATGTAACAATTTAAATTTAATCTTCTATTAACATTCAAGGCACATAGACTACATTTGAAGCTACAGTTGACTACAACTACATTAGACTACAGTTGACCAACACTTTTGAAGAGACAGCACCAACTCCTGCGAGGACTTCAGAAGATGCAACATCTGGATCAACACGCACATTCGCAAATTTCTATATATCCTAATTATTGTTAATATGTAATTCATTTTTCCAGGAGATCTTTGCTTCTACCTTCAATTAAATTGCTAACAGTGATTGTAAATTAATTGCCTAAATTATTACATTATTAGCTAACTGCATTCTCCAAATTGTAATGTTGACATGCATTCTCTGTAAAGCTGCTTTGAAATGATATGTATTGTGAAAAGCGCTATACAAATAAATGTGAATTGAATTGAATTGAATTTGCACAGCTTATCTGGTAAACAGCTTCTCTCAGGTGAGTGGCTGCAGCTCATTATCATAAGAACCAATCAGAGCTGTTCAACGACCTTGGAACCAATCAGGTTTCGTCACGTGTGTTACACGTGTGGATTAAATTTAAACACAAGCAAATATATAGGTATTTTTTAAACGTCTTTGGAAATTGATTTATGATGTATTTCAAATAATATGATGTTGAAATCCTTGTGGGAATTCCAGTAGTACTCTATTACAATTAACATATCATGTAATGGACAACAGCCTTTTAAGTAGCATAACCTTTTACAAGTACAAATAAGTAAAACTGAACAACATATTAATTTTAAATATGCTTATGGCAATGCTTAATAGTTGACAAATGTTTATAATACATTAAGTTGGTATATTGTAAATGTTAAAATGTTTTTCAAAATATCTTTATTTTGAAAATATTAAAATTCTAAATATATAAATATTTAAAATAGGCTATATTGCAGTAGGCCTACACATGGTTATTAAGTACATTTAAACCCACTTAAAGCTGAATCTTTTTGCTATTTTCTTAAAGTACATATAAGAAATACTTTAAGTAAG
This sequence comes from Ctenopharyngodon idella, assembly GCF_019924925.1. Taxonomy (NCBI): domain Eukaryota; kingdom Metazoa; phylum Chordata; class Actinopteri; order Cypriniformes; family Xenocyprididae; genus Ctenopharyngodon; species Ctenopharyngodon idella. The sequence continues at coordinate 40,650,563 of NC_067222.1, read as the reverse complement.
AGTAACATAACTATATGTTTTCTGTAAATACACTAACTTCACTAAAAGTATACTTGTGTTTAGTATATTTTTTAAAAGTGTATCAAAGCATATATTTATTACCAATGTACTTCTAGTAAACTGTTTAGAAATTTATTAAAAGTATGCTTGTATTTAGCATATTCTTTAAAAATGTAACTAAGTATATATTTATTACCAGAACACTTCTAGTATACTGTTTGGAAATATATTAAAAGTGTGCTTGTTTTCAGAATATATGTTAAAAGTGTAACTAAGCATATATTTATTACCAACATACTTCTAGAATACTTTTTTTGAAATATATTAAAACTATGCTTGTGTTTAGCATATTTTTTAAAAGTGTAACTAAGCATATATTTTTTACCAAAGTACTTCTAGTTTACTTTTTAGAAATATATTGAAATGCAATTCAAAATATTTTTAATGCACTTCTAATAAGCATATTGGGAATACAAATGTATTATTAACAACTTGCATTTCAAGTATATTTTTAATACATTTAATACTAGGCCTACGTCTTTTTCACCTGTAATTTTTCTTGTAATTAATTCATTTTTACTGTATTTTTCATGAAAATCCATTAAAATAGAACTTAGTGATAGTATACATAAAAACCCAGTAAAATTTTATGTAAAGCATTCATAGCACACTTTTAAGTAATGCACTTATAAAACACTGTATATTTGGTTTACTTTTTCTGACTACACTTAAAATCATTTGAAGTGTTAGTGCTAATTAGTGCATTTATATTAAATATGTATAAGTATAGTTAAGTACCACAGTTGTGAAAATGTGTTTATAACTAGTACATTAGTAATATATTTGTAAGGAAATCAATGTCATTTAAACATAGGATTACTATATAAAAGTCTACTAAGATTGAACTAATTTTAAAGCATTGAAAGCACACTTTTAAGAAATACACTAATAAAACTCCTCTGTATATTTTTGCGGTAGTATACTTTATTTCAATGCGCTAAAAAACAATTTAAGTAGTAGTGGTATTTAGTATACTTTTCCAAGTGCAGTGAAGTACTACTGAAGTACAAATATACTTTGAATTAGTGTATTTATAGTGTATAACGTTGACACTTTTATTTAGCACCAAAATAAAGAATGTACTACAAATGTACTTGCTTGTATTTAAGTATTTTTTTAATGCACTCAAGTATACTTTTTTTCACCTGGGAAATCTGCAATGCCTGAACATGTAAAACATCCAGTCACCAACAAGTCACAACTTTAATCTTAAGAGACATTCATGAGAGGATTTTACAATGTGGAAGGAACTATATGCTTTCAAAGTTGCGACAAAAATTTTGGCTTCCTTCTGCAAACTCCGTGTTGAGGAAGTTTCTCTCCAGATGTGTGACATGTAGAAAAAGCAGAGCAAAGGCTGTAGAGCAGAAGACGTCAGAACTGCTGCATGACAGAATAATACCAGAACAACCACCATTTACTATTTTAGACTGAAGTCAGACAAGGTAGAAGTAATGTTAAAAGATATGGTGTATTGTTTACCTGCCTGACAACAAGAGCTGTGCATATTGAAGTTGCACATACACTGGACACAGACTCATGTTTAAATACCATCTGACGCTTTGTGTGCATGAAAGTTCAGGTGTCAATCATACAAAGTGACAACAGTACTAATTTCACAGGTGCTGAGTGTTACGTAACGTGTGTATATGAAGGCACAAGGACGAAGGAGAATACGAGGAGTAATATTTAACAGAAACAGGCAGGAACTCACTATACACAACTAAACATCAACGAGAACAGACCAGGACTAAAGGAGAACACAGGGAATAAATACAAGTCTCAAACAAAGGAACTAATGAGGGAGATAATGAACACAGGTGGAAACTAATTACATGATTAACAGACTGACAGACAGAAACTAGGTCAAACTAAGGAATACAACAGTGGACATGTAACACTGAGACTGAACTGCTCACAGCCTTCAACAGCAGAATCAATCAAATATTGAAAGCAATCTCATGCAGAAATGAATACAGTGTATATTCAACCCACCTTTTGGATCTCATTTCGGCGGAGTGTGGGAAAGACAGATAATGTCTGTCAGAAAAATCCTGAGACCTGTGCTGTGCTAGGGAGGCAAGGGAGGCAAAGCCTATCCAATATTCTGAGGTGGAAAATGGGAGAAGCACGATTTAATGTTAATAAAATTTCCAGTTATTCATTTAATTCCATGTCTCAGGATGTGTATTTCTTGATTGTAATTTCACCACTGAAATACACCCAGTACATCTTGTGTATTATTACTATTTGTATATTGTTCTTTCGTATGTTGTATAGTGTTATGCATGCCTGAACATTGGAACTACTAGATAATGTATTTTATCTAGGTGATGTTTAATATCAAATTACTCCTTGTTTAATGACTCACATTTTGGTGGACATCACAATACCATAGAATGCATTGTATGTTTGTTATATTTATCAGAGTATAAATGGACACAAACTTTCTAGTGAACTCCCCCATGCAAGTTAATTCACTTTCAAACAAAGGAAATCCCCTGCCAGAGAACTGCACCTTTCTCATTGGTCAAGCCAAGATTTGAAGGTGTTGACTGTCTGGAGAAGTTAAATAGCTCTGAGCAGATCTGATTTTAGTTCTTCTGGTTCTTCTCTTTGTTCCTGCGGATACTACGGATTGCGTTATGTGAGAACCAAGCCGGGCTGGTAGGCCTCCATTCACTTCAAGCCATGCAGCGACCACAAAAGAGTCAAATTAACAGTGCAAAGTTTGTCTTCATTTTCTCACATAAACATGCCAAATATTACAGGATCAAGTAGATCCACAGAGGATGTTATTTCATTTACCATTCACAAAATTCTAACCCACTTGGAAAATAAGGACAGTTATGCCAGATTACTTTTTATTAGCTACAGCAATAAAGCTACACCCTGCAAACACAAAAAAGACGAACACAGACACAACACCATAACCAGGCGCGACGCAAGTGTTTTGTGCTAGTTTCAGCCCCATGCAGTTATCATTTTCACGTCCTGCGCCACATTGTTTAAATAGCAAATGCATTTGCGCCCATTTGTGCGCCCATGGGTCTGAAAACGAGGTGTGTTCCGGTGCATTGTTGGCACGTTGCTATTTTGAGGCAACTGAAATAGACTGTGCCATTGACCAACTGAAAGCTGGTCTAAAGTCGATGGCGCAATATTTTTTATTTATTTATTTATTTATTTTTATTTAAAGAGTGCGTTAGTAATATGCACCTATAGGGGGGTGCACAACGCCCGTACACTCTGCTTATTACACACACAGGGATGTGCAGCAGCACATAAACATGCCAAATATTAAAAATAAAAGTTCTGTCAGACCACTATCGTCAAAGATTAATTAATGATAACAAAGAACATTAGATATAAAACAGTTTAACCGATAGTAATAAGCAATAGTGAAAGCGATAGCAATATAAGGTTGGCGGTATGGAAATGTTCTGGAATAAACTCCCCGCGCATTCAAGCAGCCATGCCTGGACAGAGCAGGGAGCACAGTGATACTGTAGAAGCCATTTTGGTGCAGCTATACATCTGTCCATTGGGTGGTGCTGTGACACGGTAGTATAATTGTAGCACAGGTGCAAGAGGAAGGGGTGTGCGCGTTGGCAATTGGAAGCACACAGTAGCCGCTTTTCCATTGTCAGGTCAGTGCGAGCCAGGGCTTTCATCGGGCCAGGCTAGGCTAATAGCCCCGGACTTGTAACATCGAGCCTAAAATCACGCTGCATTTCCACCGTCGGGCCAGAAGCTCCGCAGTGCTTCACTGAAACCCGCCCGTAACACGCCTCTCTGGAACAACGTCACGCAAACCTGTCATTTCACAAACAAACAAATGGAACATTTTTACCATCATTAAACTAGCAAAAGTGAATTCGGACACGCCCTAAGTGCAGCCTTAGACCATGTGCTTAAATCATTACAATAGGGCCCAAAATTTTTCTTAAAACTCATAACCAAGCTGCATAATCTGATTGTACATATAATATTATAACTTATTATAAACAGACAGACACTGTGTTTTCAGGCTTAAGAAAGGCATTTTATTTTAAATAAAGCAAACATACATTTTACGATAGGACAATAAGTTTCCTGGGGGGAAACTTCCTGGGCGTTGCCCTCAGGGGACCATCACCCTCAGTGCTTTGGGGTGCAGCGGTTTCCAGCAAGCTGCTGATTCAGCGCTCACATGACATTGCGTCAGGCTCGCACCCTCTGAAAGAAATCTAAGGGCAGCCCCACACGGGATAGAGCAGGTGTACACCTCAGTATACAGTGCCCGCCCCACTTCATTGTCCTTAGGGGGCCGTTCTGCCAACCCTGGCACCCTTGGTGCTTTAGGGCGCAGCGGTTTCCAGCAAGCTTACGTCTCAGGATACGACGCCCTCACGCATCCAGCTCCTCTTGGACTGGATGCCATGGTACAGACAAGGCCGAGGCTATGTCTGCACGTTTTTCCCCCAATTGTTCTGCTCCCAGGAGTTCTGGACAAAATTTGCCGGGAAGGGATAAGTCTACTGCTAGTAGCGCCTTACTGGCCAAGTCGGATATGGTTCTTGGACCTGAAGTGTTGAACCTGTGGGTTTGGCCCCCTCAGGGGCCCAACACATAGTATCTGGCCTCTCAACCGAGGTTGTGGAGACCATACTTCACTCCAGAACTCCAGCCACAGGGAAACTATAGGCCCTGAAGTGGAAACTTCTTGGTGTGATGTGCGACAGCTAGATCCAGTTAACTGCCCAATTGGTACAGTACTAGTTCTTACTAGAGTTCTTACTAGACTAGGGCTATCCTCGTCCACCCTAAAGGTCTACGTATCAGCTATTTCTGCATACCATGTCCCTGTGGATGGTACAATTGTGGAGAATAACCTTTAGAGGTATCGTTTCCTTCGTGGCACTCTGAGGCTGAGGCCTGCAACATGCACTAGGGTTCCTGCTTGGGATTTGGCCATTGTGTTGGAAGGCTTATCTGCAGCTCCATTTTAGCCGCTTGATTCTGTCTCAGAAAAGTTTCTGACGTTGAAAACTGTTTTCCTCCTTGCCATTTCTTCCCTAAAAAGAGTAGGAGACCTTCAAGCCCTATCTGTATCCCCTACGTGCCTTGAGTTTGCACCAGGGATGGTCAAAGTGTTCCTTTACCCTAATCAGGGTAAAGGAACTCCCTGCTTCCCGGTGATCGATTTGCTTCGTCAATTTAAGCTGAAGCCGGTCTTTCCAGATGTGTATTTATCCTTTCCTGGTCATGACGTTACCCGCCGGTGACGTTTACTCTCGCCATTGGACTAGTTGACATACGTGCATCAGACGCATTCACGCTGAGGGTGTTCCCATAGCGCCCCCTTTGGGACACAGTGTCTCGTTCCCTCTCTAACCTGAGACGTTTCTTCCTCTTCAACAGATGTAACTGTTAAATACACACAATAACAATCATTTACTCATGGGAATGTTTTTTTTTTTTTTTTTTTTCTCAGCATTTATTGCTTTTATGAATGATCCATCTTTATAGAAATCAGCTCTGAGGTTTGATAGGGTTTTATTTTGATATAAACAGTGTAGAGTCAGATTATCTCTTTCAGTCACAGGATGAACAGGACTCTCCAGAACCACACCAGCTACAGAAACACAGAAAACATGTGCTGATTGCATAAAGATTAAGATTATATGATCAATATGGTAACAAAAAATAGATTTCTATATTTCCTGACAAGACTAGATTTTTATTACAACTTGTGCAGTAAGTTTTTTGTTGTTTTGTTTGCTTGCTTGCTTTTTGCCCATTGATGCTTCCTGCTCTTGTTAAATCAGCCTGCTTCATGCATTGATTGTAAACTGTCAGTGAAATGAATAAATACAGAAATAAAGACTCACAAAGTACAGTGATATTAACAGGATGATATTTTTCTCCAGATTCAGACTGACACCAGTACACTGCCAGTGTCTGATAGGACAGTGGAGCTGATTTTACATGTAGATCCTGTTTGTGATCCAAACACTGATGATGAACAATTTTTCCAGCCCCCCACTGTCTGTGTATCTTCTGAGTTCTGCATGAACTCACCAGTGACCCACAGTGGTTGTGTGTTGCTGTATGGTGTTTTATAGGCTGTTTTTTCTCTCTCTGCTCTACACACATAAACTCCTGTGTGGTTTAGAGCAGCAGTGGAGCTGATTTTACATGTAGATCTGTTTGTGATCCAAACACTGATGATGAACAATCTTCCAGCCCCCGACTGTCTGTGTATCTTCTGACTGTCCATCCATCAGAGTTACTCTTGTTCTCACAGCTCAGAGAGAGAGAGACTAGATGTGAAGTGCTGAGTTCTGCTGGGACTGATGATCAGAGAGACTGGAGGAGAAACACCTGACAACACAATTACAGATAAAATTTTTCAGATTTGAGCAAAAGATTTTCCTTTATTAAAGACAAACCAATCGTTTAAGTTCTGCATGAACTCACCAGTGACCCACAGTGGTTGTTTGTTGCTGTATGGTGTTTTATAGGCTGCTTTTCCTCTCTCTGCTCTACATACATAAACTCCTGTGTGGTTTAGAGCAGCAGAACTGACAGTGTATTTTCCTCCAGATCCTCTGCTGCTGTCTGAGAGGAGCTCATAGTGATCACTGAGGTCTGTAAAATAAGAGAATGTGTAGATTTCACCTTAAAGTGGAACTTTACTGATTTTAACCTGCTTTGTGTTGTTATAGTGTTGGTAGTATATATAAATGAACAGTGTTTACTAATTCTCTGTTACATGGACCGAGTTATTCATATTTATTTGTCAGAAAAAGTCTGCCAGATAACGCATTGTATGTACGCTACCAGTCAAAAGTTTTTGAATTTTATTTTATCCTTCAGAAATTATTCTAATATGCCGATTTCTTCTTATTATTATTATTATCAATGTTGAAGACAGATGTGTACAATTTTTTTTCAGGATTATTTGATGAATAGAAAGTTCAAAAGAACAGCATTTATCTGAAATATAAAGCTTTTGCAACATTATAAATGTCTATACTGTCACTTTTGATCAATTTAATGCATCCTTGCTGAATAAAAGTATTAATTTCTTTTAAAAAAACTAACAAACAAACAAGAACTCTTAGTGACCCCAAACTTTTGAACGTTGGTGATAATGTTACATAAGCTTTCTATTTCAGATAAATGCTGTTCTTTTGAACTTTCTTTTCATCAAATAATCCTGAAAAAAATAGTACACAGCAATTGATAATAATCATAAATGTTTCTTGAGTACTTGAGAATTACTGGAGTAATGATGCTGAAAATTTCAGCTTTCCCAAAACAGAAATAAATTGCATTTTAAAATATATTCAAATAGAAAACAGTTATTTTAAATTGTAAAAATATTTCACAATATTACTGTTTTTCGCTGTATTTTGTATCAAATAAATGGAGCCTTGGTGAGCAGAATAGACTTCTTTTAAAAACATAATTTTACCTTTCAAAAACTTGTGACTGGTAGTTTATGTGAGAGTTTTAACATCTCCAGGGCTTTTGAGAAAAAATAATATTTCACACTTGAATAAAATCAGTTAATTCAGATGATACAACCTGAAGCACATTATAACTGACCTGATGAGCCAGTTTCAGTTTGAGTGAACCAGCTGAATGTCCAGCCTGTAGAGGAGCCGTTAACCTCACAGATCAGAGTCACTGGATCTCCTTCAGTCAACCACTTCTGAGGAGAAACACTTAAAACTGCTCTGGGATCTGAAATTGACAAATCACTCATTAATAACATGTTAAACTTGTGTGTGTTTATGAAGAGATGATCAAACTCACCTGATACTGTCAGTGTAACTTCATTACTGAAGTGCGAGCTGCGTCGTGATCCTTCAATCGCTGCTCCATAACAGGAGTATTTACCAGCATCAGATTTAGAAACAGACCTGAATGTGTGTTCCTGTAGTTCACTGAAAAAACTAAATGAACTTCCTTTATACCAGCTGTACCTCCAGCTAGTGACTCCTTCATCATATATGTCACATCTGACAGTGACTGAGTCTCCAGTGAACACTGAACTCTGTGGCTCAACAGTCAGAGTCGGTTTGCGAGGATCTGTCAATATAAAGTCAGTGAAGCATGAGATGTGAAAGTTTTTCAGCAGATCTCATTCTCTCACTGGTAAATAATTAGTGCATTTTTATTTCACAGACAATGTAATAGAGCTGCTGACAGCAATTATAGGAACAAACAAGATGAACATTCATTCAGCACAATGCAAAAAGTTAAAGGACCACAAAAACCAGGTGAGGTTCAAACCCACATCCTTTAAGGTTAGAAGCCCTGAGCTCAAAGCAGGGTTTCACACCACCTACATCTACACCAGCTGTCAAAGAGACACACAGTATCAGTTACCAAAGTGTTGCAAATTGTTGTATTTCAAAGTTTTGTCTTAAGAACAATCTTAAGAAAAATAATAAGAACAACCTTAAGAAAAGTTTTTGGGAATGCAAAATATCCTCATTTTTTTATTTTTTTTTTTTATTTATTTATTTATTTTGTTCCTTAAGTTAGAAAACAAGAAGAAAATAGCAGTGAAGAATAATTTTATTCTTAAGAGTGTTTCATGAATCCGGCCCCTGGTTTGTAACAGAATCACCCATTTGTGATTAAATTTATGAATCAAATTCACTCACCTTCAGTGTGTCCAGAGTGGATGTTTGAAATCAGCACTGAAAATACAAAGTAAAAAAAAAAGAAAAAGAAAAAAACACTCTTAAAAGATTGTGTATTTTTAAATGTTCCTGGTAAAGATAATCAATTATTTTCAAAGTTCTTCCCGTGAGGGAACCAGCTGTGTTTCTCTTATGGGTCCCTGTGACGTCTTCTGTTTGTAAATTAGTTTCAGGTATAAAGGTCTGTCCCACAGACAGAAATGTGGGTTCAGATTCTCTGAAGATCGACAGACGAACATCATTGATGAAGACTAACTAGTGAACATCTACTGAAGACTAACTAGTGAATATCTACTGAAGACTAACTAGTGAACATCTACTGAAGACTAACTAGTGAATATCTACTGAAGACTAACTAGTGAATATCTACTGAAGACTAACTAGTGAATATCTACTGAAGACTCACTATTGAACATCTCCTGAAGACTCACTATTGAACATCTCCTGAAGACTAACTAGTGAACATCTACTGAAGACTAACTAGTGAATATCTACTGAAGACTCACTAGTGAACATCTCCTGAAGACTAACTTGTGAACATCTCCTGAAGACTAACTAGTGAATATCTACTTAAAGGCATTATGGACCGCAAACTGTACAAAACAAACCAAAAGAACTGATTCAAAAAACCCTTATGGAAAGAAAATATATTTCCCTATATATGAATGATTAATATATTACATGATTTAACAGTATATTTGAAAATATACAGAAAAATATATTGCGTAAATATATTACAATATATTGAATAATACATAAGGAATTGCCGCTTTTCATATATTGAAAAATATGTGATAATATATTTACTAATATCATAATGTATTTAATCTTATATTCAGTAATATACTTCATAATAGATTTATATGTGATCAGATATGGTACTGCATGCATAATATATTGCAGATATATTTACTCATGCAGTATAAACACATATATGGTACAATATATTATGGAACACATTTCTTATATTCTATAATAATTTACATTTTAAATGTTCCGTATTTTCAAGTTAGTTAACAAAAGCACAACTGCATGTACGAAAACTTCGACCAAAGAGACTATCACTGTGCTATAGCGTGCACAGCCGTTACTTTTTAAACAAAGTTATTATAGTCGTAATGGTGCTCAGCCAATCATCAACCTAACCTCAGGCTCTACTCTTCAACACAATGGTAACCCCAAAAACTCACACATACCAGAAAACCTTTTAAATTCCAAAATAATACAACTTTAAACACTAACAGATCTCCCCCTATATCAATATTGAGCAAAACACATGAAATAGCACTTAATTTTAACATTTACTCTCCTTTAACAGTCAGAAGCAAAGCATGCTGCGAACTAGAAGTCTGTTGTAACTTCTGATTGTAACTCATTCCATGAATGTGTGTATATATGTGTGTACAATACATTCACATTTATATGGGAACATGTATGTGCAATGTATGTACACAATAAAGGATAAGACTTTATGAATGTAATGCTATTTTTGTCTTCATTTATAAATATTTTATATGTATCAATATATAGCCATACATGGTCAATGCATATATTGCAGTATATTGAAAAATATAAGCACTAGTTTCCCATATATGGAAATGTATTATGTAATATATTGCATTATATTTTCCAGTATATTCCCATATATTTTTGTTCCGTAAGGGAACACTATTACAAAAACAAAACTGAGTGACTGAACAAACAGACTGACTCAAACACAACAGAGTTCATTTCTCTTTCACAAACAGCACTAACTGCATACTTCCTCTTTCAAGGTCATCGTTCACTCATATATCACCAACTAGAGCTGGATCTGAAACACTGAGAATAACATGAAAAAAAAAAACACTAAATCACTCGATCCTATTCATAATAATAGAGCAATGGACATGAAACACATACAGAAGAAATAATACTCACAGAGCACAAGAGGAAGTTGACTGAGCTCCATACTGACTGAATAATGACAGACGGTTAAAGACACAGACTGAGTTAAAGCATTGAATGAAATCATTGGCTGTACAAAAACATTTTTCAAGAATTACTTCAAATTGTATAGTTATATTATTTTATATATTTTATATACTACTGTAGATTACAGTAATTTTATGCTGCAAAGTCCAAATTGAGAGATTAAAACTTCATTATAGTCAGAGGGTCACGATTCTTCTGCTTTTATGTGACACTGCAAGACAAAGCATCCACTGCAGAATATAAAAAAAAGGCTCTGTTTCTTTATTAAACAAGTAAACATAACCAGTTAAAATATGAAATATTGCAGCAATACAAATCAGGAGACTTTTACTCTAAAATAAGGATGCTTACAAATGATAGTCTGTCCATGTGGTTATAATGTGAAACATGCAAATATCACACAAGCCTTAAAGAATTGTACTGTATTACATAAAGCAGGACAAAATCAAAATATTAAATTTTGATTTATAAATAAATACTGAAAAGCTACTGAAATATTCTGATAAATAGCAGTAATTGTCACATGTCTGTCTGTTTTTGCACCATGTTCTGTTTGTCACATGTCCTCCTTTGTTTAGTTTTCCCATCATTAGATAGTTGTCATGGTTTCTCATTTGATTAGTGTCCTTGTTTCAGGTGTGTCTTGTTCATTATGTTAATCTTATTCTCTATTTAAATGGTTCTAATTTTGAAGTTGAAGAAGTTAAAGAAAGAAAGTATCTTCCTGATCCAGTCCCATCGAGGACACACATGGCGTCAGCAGCTCACCCAAAGCCGGTTCCCTCCACATATCCCTCCAATGGATCCATCCATTTCTGTCCTCCTGCACTTCCCCAAGTCCTCAGTCCAGTGATAAAGATGGCCGCCATCCCTAAGCCTCGTCGCAAGATGGCCGCCACTTCAGAGCCCTCGGTCAAGACGGCCGCCGCCACGCCTGAGCCCTCAGTAAAGGTCTCCACACTTGTGCCCTTAGGCCTTTTAGTGGATTATGAGGGGATGCCCTGGAACCCAGAGATGGTTCCAGTCCCTGAACTGCTCCAGTGTCTTCTCCAGCCCCTGAATCCGCTCCAGTGTCTGTTTCAGCCCCTGACCAGAGCCCAGAGATGGCTCCAGTCCCAGAATCTGTTACTACCTCTGAGTCTTCAGAGAGTGCAGCGCTGGTCATTATGGCCACAACACTTCTATGTGTGTGGGCAGCACACACGTCGACTACAACCGATGAGCTCGCTCCAGTCCCCGGGTCAGCTCCAGACTCCGCTCCAAAACCTGCTTCTCCTGCTTCCTTCCATCTGTGGTCACATACCGTGACAGTAATGTAAGACAAGATATTCAAAACTTTATAAACAGATAGTCTCTGTGTTATTAGGCTTTAGAGAGGCATTTTATTTCGAATAAAGCAAAACATAAATATTAAAATAAGAAAATAAGTTGCCATGGGATTGTAGGAATGAAACTGTGAGAGGACGGGGATGTACTTGTGATGCTAAAGCTCACCGATGGTCTGGTCCATATAACCAATAGTATTTTTTGGTCAAAAACAGCAAAAACCAAATGGGTTAAACAGGTTAACATCCATGTTTCTTATTAAAGTCAACATGAAATCAAAATTTAACTTTTCTTAACTATTCCAAAGTTTAACCTACTTTTTACAATCAATTTCTGATAAATCAAATGGGAATGGAATCAATGGAAGTTAAGGGGGGTGGGAAAGTTGGTTCATGTTGACTTTAACAACCGTAACTTGACAAAAGTTAGACATTGTGAATCATGAGTGACTCCTATATGTCAAAAACACACACAACAATAATAAAGGGGATTCATTCCTGCATTTAAATGAAGTTGTCTCTCCCTAAACGTGACTTTTACAGTAATAATGATCCGCCTGAGCTTGTGACTGATATTGAGAGATTCTAGGAAGACGCTGAAGTTTTCTGACGGTCACAACAAATTAATCAGATTGAAGTTTCTTCCTCTTCATGTGACTGTTAAATACACAAACAATATCAGCATTTACTCTTTTTTTTTCTTTTTCTTTTTTTCTTTTTATTGCTTTTATCATCTTTTATGTATATTAATGTAACCCAATTTGACAATTCAGAATTTTGCAAAGCAGTTTTCACAACACTGTTTTTGAGGCAGCTTTACAAAGAACAAACCCTCAGTGAGTAAAGCCGAATGTGACCACATAATATTGATGATTATTTTGACTGATTTTGACTCTCATCTTGCACCTTCATGATAGGGAAGTCTTGCGTAGCGCCGTTGAAGCAGACCATCACTCCACGTATGGAGTTGACTGCTGCAGTTGCTGCTGTTAACAGATGAAATGATGAAAGATGGACTGGAACTAGAATTACTTGAATCTGTATTTTGGACTGACAGCACCATTGTTTCGAGATATATTGACAATGAAGGTCTTCGTTTCAAAACTTTTGTTTCCAACAGGATTGCCATTATAAGGGTCAATGCCTCAATGAACCCGGCTGATTGTGTATCCAGGGGACTTACTTGTGAAAGTTTCATGAAAAACATGAGCTGGATCCATGATCCTCCTTTTCTAAAAGAACCAGAGAGCAAGTGGCCTGAGACAAATCATGACCTATCAACAAAATGACGGTGAGGTTGAACACTCAGATCAGTGAATTTTGCGAAAGTTCAGATTTGTGAAACAAAACCCACAGCAGAAAACTGCAAATCTCTAACAATGCAGGACTTATCAAGGGCTGAAAATGAGATCATGAAGTTCATTCAAAGTCAAAGATTCACAGTAGAAATTTCTATGTTGTGAAAAGCACAACTGTTAAACAGAACAGTTGCGTTACTAAACTGGATCCAGTGCTTCAGGATAGAAAGCTCAGAGATGGAGGTCATCTTGGTAAATCTGCAATGCCTGAACATGTAAAGCATCCAGTCATTATACAGATAATGTCTGTCAGAAAAATCCTGAGACCTGTGCTGTGCTTGCGTACATTGCTGTGTGAAGCAGTGGCGGCTTGTCAGGGGAGGCAAAGCCTACCCAATATTCTGAGGTGGAAAATGGGAGAAGGACGATTTAATGTTAATAAAATTTCCAGTTATTCATTTAATTTCATGTCTCAGGATGTGTATTTCTTGATTGTAATTTCACCACTGTAATACCATAAAAATGACTGAAGTCAGAACCACCACTGCTCTTCCCCGAACATGCGAATCTGCCATTCGGAAAACTGTGCTAAGACGAGTCTGAAGGGATAGAGAATGAGAGGGGGAGGAAAATCCATATCGGGAGACTTGTGCCTCCTTTGGTAAAAAAAACAATTAGCCAATCATCATCAAGTATTTCACTTTCAGCGGTTAGAGTGTTGAGAAAAAATACATCTCAGAGGAGGATAGCCTATTTACTGTAGAATTTATTTCTTTGGTTTATATTTGTTTTTACTGCACGTTCAGTGACATCATTTTTGTAGCGTACATGAAAAGATATTGATGCATATGCAATAAGTCCAGATGCCAGTGGGAGAACAAAAGCAAGTTTAATGAAACAATCCAAAAGAACAATCCCAAACAATCTCTTTCTCTGTGACGGACCATAACTCAAATCCACTTTCTGTTTGATCAGGATGTGCATGTATGTAAACTATTCTACTTGAAATAAAACTTCCCTAAAAGTATTTATGCTTAATATATGTAGCATCTGAATAGATCAAACACTTAATTGCTAAATTATTCTACTAGAAAAAACTTCCTCAACAGTATTTATGTGTAATATACACTCAACTCCAGTGTACGTGTGTAAAGAACATGTAGCTCTAACAAAAATATTCTCAATCAGAGTCACATTGGTGACAAATGAATGTTTTTAACCCTGGAGTTCAGGCTTGGTGGGACAGAAACTGCACAAGACACATTTTCCACACTTCCTTTAGCTTTGAGTTGCCAAATGGCTTCATACAGACAACACAAAAGATTTCAATCTGAGGTCTCAGAAACTTCACCACTGGCTTTCAACATTTTCTTCACAACTGATCTGACTGACCTGCACTTCTCTGAAAACTCATCAGTTCCTTTTTTTAAACACTTCAAGGCACAGCTCTATCTGTCTGTCTTTTCCGCTGGGCAATCTGTGCAATTAAAAAGAAACTGTTCTTAGTTGCATGTAAGGGGATTGTTGTAACACTTTTTAAAGATGTGTTATAACCTACCCCACCCCTTTCAGCCATTGTTTAGATAGGCGTATTAACATAATGTTACAACCTCATCTCCCCTTAAGCGTGACACTTCAAGTAACACATGCACTTAAGTGTCTTTTTTTCTGTTCTGCCATATTTACAGTGATTTAAGAAACCTTTTTTTTTTTTTTTTCATTGGCTCTACAGGGTAGCTTAGTTTACAGGTCACCAGTTGACAGTTTCACCATTTTGACTTACAAAGCTAAATCATGACCTCACTTTTTTGGTTGTTCAGATCACACCACACATTTTTTATACCCAGCTTACAAACAGAAGCTGAAACAGTGTGCTCTGGTGAGTGTGATCTGAGGTAGCTGAACAAACACTGACAGACTGTTTTGCAGTTACTGACTGGGATGTATTTAGACCTGCAGCGACAATGCAGGATTCCACAGTTAAGACTGATGAATATGCATCAACTGTTACAGCGTATATCAGTACATGTGCTGAAAACATCATATCTCAGAAGACCATTTGCACATATCCCAATCAGAAACCATGGATTAATCACTGAGCAGAGTGAACACACACAAGGTGGCAGATCCAGATAACATCCCAATACATCCCCATAGCCTCGAGCTATGTGCTTCAGATCTGACAAGCGTAGAAACAGAATTTTTCAATCTTTCCCTTACCCTGGCTACTGTTCCTTTCTGCTTCAAGTCCATCTCTATCATCCCTGTTCTAAAGAAAGCTCCAGTCATTTGTCCTAATAACTACAGACCAGTGGGTCTCACACCGGTTCTCATGAAGTGTTTTGAGAGCCTTGTTATCCTGAGCACCATACCAGAATCCTTTGACCCACTACAGTTTGCGCACAGGACAAGTAGATCCACAGAGGATGTTATTTCATTTACCATTCACAAAATTTTAACCCACTTGGAAAATAAGGATAGTTATGCCAGGTTACTTTTTATTAACTACAGTTCGGAATTTAAAACTATAATTTCCTTAAAACTCATAATCAAGCTGCATAACCTGTGGCTGCTTCCTGCACTGTGTAACCGGACACTGAGTTTCCTCACTGGCAGATCCCAACATGTTCACCTCGGAAAACACTCCTCCAGCACCCTCATAATGAGCACAGGCCCTCCTCAAGGCTATGTACTCAGCCCTATGCTTTACACCCTCTTCACACGTGTGTCACTGCCTAGCCAATCAACATAAAATTTGCAAATGACACCACAGTCATTAGTCTCGTCATGGGTAACGATGAGACGCCTTACCGGTTTCCACCTTACTGCCTTATGTTCCTTGGTGTCCACATCTGTGAGGACCTGGACAGAGAACACAGTGCAGCTGGTAAGAAAGGCCAACCAGAGAATAAACTTCCTTCAGAGATTGAGGAGCTTTGGCATGCCACCACAAATACTCCACAACTTCCAGATGCATGAGAGATTGTGCTAACTTGTCACATGACAGGAAGCAGGAACTACATATTGTTACGTGTCTGAACATCACTGATGAGTTTGACTCATATATTGTGTACCATATATTGTGTCTCTCTCGATTTCCCCCTGTCGCTCCGTGCTCATTTGTGTGTGAAAGCAGGTGCAGCTGTTTTCGTTCATCTGCTGTGGATATATAAGCTTTGTGGGAGGTCGGCTCGACGAGTTCTCTCTCCTGCTTCCTCGGCATTGTTGCACGTGTGTGAGCGTGCTTCTAGCAAACTGTGTGTTTCATTGCCGGATTAGCCTTTAAAACCTCCTCGTGTGGAGTACAAGTTGTTAGCCGGTATAGGCCGGTAAATGTTCAATTGCCCATTTCCCCTTTTAAAGTGGACCGTTTGTAAAGTGGGAGGCCCTTTAGTTTAATTACCTTTTTCTCCTGTTTACTGTCAAGAAGGGAGGTAAGACTTGTGTGCTTTGTTTCTTTATCTTTTTCCAGGGAAGACCTCTAAAATTAGGCAGAATTAGGCTTGAGCCCCTGCCCCTTTGATCGCGAAAGTGAAAGTGCCTTTTGCTGTCGCATCGCAGTGCCCCCGCGTTCCCATACCACCCCCCACCCCCAGGAATGGCAGAGGATCCCCAAATCCAGGTGTGAAAAACTTGTTGCATCTTTCCCAAAAAGACTCATGGCTGTATTAGATCAAAAGGGTGCTTCTACTAAATACTGAGCAAAGGGTCTGAATACTTAGGACCATGTGATATTTCAGTTTTTCTTTTTTAATAAATCTGCAAAAATGTCAACAATTCTGTGTTTTTCTGTCAATATGGGGTGCTGTGTGTACATTAATGAGGAAAAAAAATGAACTTAAATGATTTTAGCAAATGGCTGCAATATAACAGAGTAAAAAATATAAGGGGGTCTGAATACTTTCCGTACCCACTGTATACATGCTTCCAAATGACAGTGTTCATGTGGTTATAATGTGAATCATGCAAACATCTAAAAGGCAAAAAGCCTTACATTGAAAAGAACTGCACTGTTTTACATAAAGCAGAACAAAATAAAAAATATTAAACGTTCATTTGAAAAGCTACTTAAATATGCTGATAAATAGCAGTAACGTACAACTTTCCAAACTTTCCAAACAGACAGTCACTATGATTTCAGGCTTAAGAAAGGCATTTTATTTTATTTAAAAAAAAAAAAAAAAAAGCTAAACATACATTTTAAGATAGGACAATAAGTTTCCTGGGGGATTATGGAAACTAAACTGAAGTGGATGGGATGTACTTGTGATGCTAAAGCTCAATGAAGGTCTGGTCCATAATAACAATAATATTTTATTTGATCAAAAACAGCAAAAACCAAATAGGTTAAAATGGTTAACATCCATGTTTCTTGTTCAAGTCAACATGAAATCAAAATTTACCCTTTTTTAACTATTCCAAAGTATAATGAAATCAATTCCTGATGGATAAAATCAAATGGGAATGGAATCAATGGAAGTTAAGTGGGTTGGGAAAGTTGGTTCCTGTTGACTTTAACAACCGTAACTTGACAAAAGGTTAGTCGTGGTGAATCAGGAGTGACTCCTGTATGTCATACACACAGAGAACAACAATAAAGGGGATTCATTCCTGCATATAAATGAAGTTGTCTCTCCCTAAACGTGACTTTTACAGTAATAATGATCCGCCTGAGCTTGTGAATGAGATATTGAGAGATTCTAGGAAGACGCTGAAGTTTTCTCACCATCACAACAAATTAATCAGATTGAAGTTTCTTCCTCTTCAACAGACGTAACTGTTAAATACACACAATAACAATCATTTACTCATGGGCATATTTGTTTTTTCTCTGCATTTATTGCTTTTATGAACTACAATGATCTTTTAACTATATGAACTTAACCAAATTTGACTAGAGAAACAGAAAAAAAGCATGTGTGTGTCAGTGAGGGAATATGTGTATTTGCAGGGGATAATTCACACAAGTCACAGATTCAATTAAGTATTTGTAAAGCAATTTCACAAAACTGTTTTTGAAGCAGCTGTACATGTGACATCACATAATATTAATGATTATTTTGACAGATTTGTTGGTCAATTAAATATAATGATAATAATGACTTGTAATAAATCACGGGGGTGTTTTACCTCTCATTCTGCAGCATTTGTAAATCAGCACGACTGTCACTAGCAGATATGGACAAGCTGCCAGTACAGAACTGACTATGTTGAGGACAGAGATCTGAGAGTCTGAATGAGACCCTGAAAAAGAGACACACAAGCACTTTATCATGCACTATATCTGAACGAGGGCATATGAAGACATAAATCACTCACAGTTTCATTGACTCTCACCTCTGACTGAGATCCAGCTCTTGGGCGACTCTCCTCTCTTTGGGTGTTTGCAGTAGTAGAAACCCTCATGTGACTTTGAGACAGTAGGGATGATCATCTCTGTAGTTTGACTCTGGATGAGTGATCCATCTTTATAGAAATCAGCTCTGAGGTTTGATGGGTTTGTATGTTTATATAAACAGTGTAGAGTCAGAGTATCTCTTTCAGTCACAGGATGAACAGGACTCTCCAGAACCACACCAGCTACAGAAACACAGGAAACATGCAATAAATTGCTAACATAATAAAAGCAAGAAAAAAGGTTTTAGTGCCTATATGTGTGTTTTTTTTACCCACTGCCCACTGATTTCTGAGTGTTTTAGTGTATTGCTATGATGGTCTGGCTGGTTGCTTACTGGCCAAAGTCACGACTGTATCTAATTCTTCCTGCTCTTGTTAATTTTCTTCATGCACTGATTGTAAACTGTCAGTGAAATGAATAAATACAGAAACACAGACTCACAGTGTACAGAGATATTAACAGGATGAGACTTCGCTCCAGATTCAGACTGACACCAGTACACTCCAGTGTCTGATAGGGCAGTGGATCTGATTTTACATGTAGATTCTGTTTGTGATCCAAACACTGATGATGAACAATCTTCCAGCCCCCCACTGTCTGTGTATCTTCTGACTGTCCATCCATCAGAGTTACTCTTGTTCTCACAGCTCAGAGAGAGAGAGACAAATGTGAAGTGCTGAGATCTGCTGGGACTGATGATCAGAGACACTGGAGGAGAAACACCTGACAACACAATTACAGATAAAATTTTTCAGATTTGAGCAAAAGATTTTCCTTTATTAAAGACAAACCAAACGTTTAAGTTTTACATGAACTCACCAGTGACCCACAGTGGTTGTGTGTTGCTGTATGGTGTTTTATAGGCTGGTTTTCCTCTCTCTGCTCTACATACATAAACTCCTGTGTGGTTTAGAGCAGCAGAACTGACAGTGTATTTTCCTCCAGATCCTCTGCTGCTGTCTGAGAGGAGCTCATAGAGATCACTGACGTCTGTAAAATAAGAGAATGTGTAGTTAACACCTTAAAGTGGAACTTCGCCAATTTCAACCCGCTTTGTGTTGTTATAGTGTTGGTAGTATATATAAATGAACAGTGTTTACTCATTACAAGTTATTCATATTTATTTGTCAGCAAAAGTCTGCCAGATATCGCACTGTATGTACACTTCCAGTCAAAAGTTTTTGAATTTTATTTTATCCTTTAGAAATTATTCTAATATGCTGATTTGCTGCTCAAGAAACATTTATTATTATTATCCAACAGTTGTGTACATTTTTTTTTTTTTTTTTAGGATTATTTGATGAATATAAAGTTCAAAAGAACAGCATTTATCTAAAATACAAAGTTTTTTGTAACATTATAAATGTCACTTTTGATCAATTTAATACATTCTTGCTGAGTAAAAGTATTAATTTCTTTCATCAACAACAACAACAACAACAAAAAAAAAACTTTTGAACGGTGGTGATAATGTTACAAAAGCTTTCTATTTCAGATAAATGCTGTTCTTTTGAACTTTATATTCATCAAATAATCCTGAACAAAAATGTACACAACTGTTTTCAACATTTATAATAATAATAATAAATGTTTCTTAAGCAGAAAATCATCATATTATGATTTCTGAAGGATCATGTGACACTGAAGACTGGAGTAATGATGCTGAAAATTCAGCTTTATCAACACAGAAATAAATTGCAAAATATATTAAAATAGAAAACTACAGAGTATTCTTCCGCATTTTTATATCCTTGCATGGACAGTCAAATCGACAGAGGGTTATCACTGAAAATTGTAATTCACTCCCGCTAAACATTTACTCTTTAAATTCTTGCACCCTGGAACAATACAAGTCTACATATACCATGTCTCTATTGTTTGGATTCAGAAATATTAATATTTCAGACTTGAATAAAATCAGTTAATTCAGATGTTATAACATGAAGCACATTATAACTGACCTGATATAACAGTTTGAGTGAACCAGCTGAATGTCCAGCCTGTAGAGGAGCCGTTAACCTCACAGATCAGAGTCACTGGATCTCCTTCAGTCAACCACTTCTGAGGAGAAACACTTAAAACTGCTCTGGGATCTGAGATTGAGAAATCACTCATTAATAACATGTTAAACTTGTGTGTGTTTATGAAGAGATGATCAAACTCACCTGATACTGTCAGTGTAACTTCATCACTGCGGTGTGACCAGCGTGATCCTCCTCTCTCTGTTCCATAACAGAAGTATTTACCAGCGTCAGACTCAGAAACAGAACTGAATGTGAGTTCCTGTAGTTCATTGGTATTCATGAATGAACCTCCTTTGTACCAGTTGTACCTCCAGCTAGTGACTCCTTCATCAATGTCACATCTGAGAGTGACTGTCTCTCCTCTGAATACATGTTGATCAGGTTTAATGGACACTTTGGGTTTTGGGTTGGGTTTTCTTTCTGTACAACAACAACAAACAATGAAAATAATGTGATGAATAATATAACAAATAAAAAAATAAAATAAAATGTGCTATTTTTTATTGTACGAACAGTTACCCGAATATAAAACACTAAATCAAGATAAACTGAAGTGTTGTTGTCTATAGTTGTTCATTCAGTGTCTAATGAATCATTTTCATCATGTTCTCAGGGCAGTTCATTATGTGAGTAAAAACACTTGCAACACATGTATTGTCACTGCTACTGGTTCACTGTAATCTGTGTAATATCCTCGTCTTCGTGCTCTGCACCTGTTCTCTCCTCCATCAGAGACTTTCACAGGACTGATTGTTTTAGTTGCAGCTTCAGTAGATTCAGGGTTTGAGTTTTTACTCCAGAGAAACTCCCATCCATCCCGTGACGGATCCACCTTACATCTGAGAGTAACTGAGTCTCCAGTGAACACTGAACTCTGTGGCGCAACAGTCAGAGTTGGTTTGGGAAAATCTGTCAGTATAAAATTAGTGGGAATTTGGGAGCATTAGCACGACCCCCCGAGGCGGAGCCTGAGGGAGGGTGGAGCTAGCCGGAGCAGTAGGGGTGGAGGGCCGGAGAGCAATGGACGGCCCGCAAGTCCGTGGCGCAGGTGACGCGACGTCCGACCCGGGTGAAGCTGACGGGTCGAGGGAGCTCTGCGAAGCCGAAGTCTTGAAGGTCCCAGTAGACGTCGAGGAAGGGAGGAGCGCAGGTGGAGGACTCAGGGCGACGGTAGGCCCGCGATGGAACCACGTCACTGAGAGGAGATGACGGTGGTACAGCAGGACTGACAGCTCGGGCAGGACAGCAGACGTGGCTGGGGTCTGGGAGGAAGACTGGGACGACGGGCTGACCAAAACATTTAGAAGAGGAGGTGGGAGTGGGAGGCTGGGTGGGACCAGTGAATCCAGAATAGAACAGGTAGGCTTCTGACCAACCCCTCGACTCCGACACCTACTCCCTCGACGCAGGATGAGACAGCCGACCTCTCCTCAGATGGACTCCCCTCAGGCTCCATTGTGATGTCATGCTCGGTCGCTCCTCCAGGCGCGGGCTCTGACATCGCGGTGGAGTCGTTCACTCCATTTGCGGTGGGTAGTTGCTGTCTTTCCTCGCCGTCCGTGGGTTTCTGGCTGGGCACTGGGCTAGGCGGGCTTCTGGATCGGGGCCGCATGCTCTCCAGACACATCACCACGGCTTCCCTCCAGTTCAGTCCGTCTGGGAGGTTGTTAGGATGGTGAAAGTTCGCCCCGATCCAGAACAGGGTCTTGAGGGCTTCATCCTCCAGCTGGCTGGTGACGGCAAGACGGGAGAACTCAAATGTAAACAAAAAAAATTCATGGCTCTCCTGAGCCACTGTGATGAATTTTACCCATTCATCCATTGGGTGGTCCGGTCTTCTGTAATGAGTTGCTCGCACAGGAACACACGACAAAGAAGATTAAGTTCAGATAAGTCTTTACTTAAGAAATCCAACAGGTACAGACAGGAACGCAACACAACACAAGGCACAATGGTGAAAATTAAAAATCCAGCCAATAACTTTTGAGAGGCATAGTATAACAATCATATAAACCAATTTTGTTTAAAAAAAAAAAAAGAAGAAGAAGAAGAAGAAAAAACAGTTAATATATTTTACAATATTTGATGACTAAGACTTCAGAAATGTTAATAATCTTCAATTTGAGATAAGGATCTTGTTTTTTAGTTTAAAGGGTTCAAAGTTATAAGCAAAAGAAAACTGGGGCAACACGTTTAGTGCTTAACCCCTAAAAATCTGAACACTTCTGTGTCAAAATCAACCACTTCTGCGGAGAAACACTTAAAACTGCTCTGAAAAGAAATCACTCATTAAAAACATGTTAAATGTGTGTGTTTATGAAGAGATGATCAAACTCACCTGATACTGTCAGTGTAACTTCATTACTGCGGCGTGATGTGCGTCGTGATCCTTCAGCCTCTCTTCCATAACAGGAGTATTCACCAGCGTCAGACTCAGAAACAGACCTGAATATGAGTTCCTGTAGTTCACTGAAAACACTGGTTGAACCTTCTTTATCCCAGTTGTACCTCCAGCTAGTGACTCCTTCATCAATGTCACATCTGAGAGTGACTGTCTCTCCTCTGAATACATGTTGATCAGGTTTAATGGTCACTTTGGGTTTTGGTCTTTCTGTACAACAACAAACAATGAAAATAATGTGATGAATAATATAATACATAAAAAAATAAAACAAATGATGTTTTATTAACAAAATTCGGGAGGAGCAAGTTCAGATAATTAACCCAATTAGCACAGGTGGAGAGCATTCAGTTAAATCAACTCAACCAATGTCAAGAGGTATAAATTCAGCAGACTTACCTCTGTTCATCTGAGAGTTTATCAGCATCCCTCCTCCACCCCATCTCCTCACTTCTAGTTCTATCTACTTTTACCACACTGGGGGGAGTACTCTGGGTTCGGGCCAAAATTCTGAGCTCGGAGCCCTCTCCCCGGACAGCACGCCAAATACGCATAACTTTACTCTATTTAATTATATGGATATGTGAACTCGTGAAAATGTGTACGATATTGTACACATTTACCCAAATATTAAACACTAACTCAAGATAAACTGAAGTGTTTTTCTCTATAGCTGTTCATTCAGTGTCTAATGAATCATTTTCATCATGTTCTCAGGGCAGTTCATTATGTGAGTAAAAACACTTGCCATATATTGTCACTGCTGTTGGTTCACTGTAATCTGTGTAATATCCTCGTCTTTGTGCTCTGCACCTGTACTCTCCTCCATCAGAGACTTTCACAGGACTGATTGTTTTAGTTGCAGCTTCAGTAGATTCAGGGTTTGAGTTTTTACTCCAGAGAAACTCCCATCCATCCCATGATGGATCCACCTTACATCTGAGAGTGACTGAGTCTCCAGTGAACACTGAACTCTGTGGCGCAACAGTCAGAGCTGGTTTGGGAAAATCTGTGAATATAAAATTATTGGGAGCATGAGCACGACCCCCCGAGGTGGATGCAGGGATCTGGAGGGCTGAGGTGTAGCTGGAGCGACCGAGGGCGGAGGCGAAGCCTGAGGGAGGGTGGAGCTAGGCGGAGCAGTAGGGGTGGAGGGCCGGAGAGCAACGGACGGCCCGCAAGTCAGTGGCGCAGGTGACGTGACGTCCGACCCGGGTGAAGCTGACGGTTCGCGGGAGCTCCGCGAAGCCGAAGTCTCGAAGGTCCCAGAAGACGTTGAGGGAGGGAGGAGCGCAGGTGGAGGAGTCAGGGCAACGGGTCAAGGTGGAGTGATCAGGACAGAAGCCGGAGGCGGAGCCACAGGATCCTCACGCCCAGAAGGAGGTGGCTCACGGTAGGCCCGCGATGGAACCACGTCACTGAGAGGAGATGACAGTGGTACAGCGGGACTGATGGGGGACAGCTCGGGCAGGACAGCAGACGTGGCTGGGGTCTGGGAGGAAGACTGGGACGACGGGCTGACCAAAACATTTAGAAGAGGAGGTGGGAGAGGGAGGCTGGGTGGAACCAGTGAATCCAGAATAGAACAGGTAGGCTTCTGACCAACCCCTCGACTCCGACACCTACTCCCTCGACGCAGGATGAGACAGCCGACCTCTCCTAGGATGGACTCCCCTCAGGCTCCATTGTGATGTCATGCTCGGTCGCTCCTCCAGGCGCGGGCTCTGACATCGCGGTGGAGTCGTTCACTCCATTTGCGGTGGGTAGTTGCTGTCTTTCCTCGCCGTCCGTGGGTTTCTGGCTGGGCACTGGGCTAGGCGGGCTTCTGGATCGGGGCCGCATGCTCTCCAGACACATCACCACGGCTTCCCTCCAGTTCAGTCCGTCTGGGAGGTTGTTAGGATGGTGAAAGTTCGCCCCGATCCAGAAGAGGGTTTTGAGGGCTTCATCCTCCAGCTGGCTGGTGACGGCAAGACGGGAGAACTCAAATGTAAACAAAAAAAATTCATGGCTCTCCTGAGCCACTGTGATGAATTTTACCCATTCATCCATTGGGTGGTCCGGTCTTCTGTAACGAGTTGCTCGCACAGGAACACACGATGAAGAAGATTAAGTTCAGATAAGTCTTTACTTAAGAAATCCAACAGGTACAGGCAGGAACGCAACACAAGACAAGGCATACGTCTGTGAATGATCTAATTAGTGTCCATGGTGATAGATTGTGGCGGGAAAACGGAACAAAGGGGCACATGTGACAGATGAAAACCAAAACAAACAGAATGTGACTGAGACCGTGACAGTATTTTGATTTCATAGACAATGTGAGAAACATTACAGGGAGAAAAGGCCAACATTATGGCACAATGCAAAAACTTAAAAGACAATAAAGATTCAAACCCACAATCTTTGTGTTAATAATCTAGAGCTCGACCCACAGTGTCACACCACCAACATCTACACCAGCAGTCACAGAGACACACCATTCAACAAAGTGTTGTACATCTGCAGCAGTTTACATGAACATTTAAAATGATCTACAGTAGATGATAGTGTTGGATAAATGGTAGTCTTGCATAGCCAGAGCTTCAGACTGACGGCAGAAGGTCTGGACTCTATCGCAGCTTTCATTGGCCAAGGACCGCCCAAGAGGACGTTTGACTGACATGTAACGCAACCAATCACAGTTCGTTTTGTTCTGCATCATAATTAGGGGTGTGAAAATGTAAAGTCGATGTCCCTACAATAACAAACTGTGCATCTAATAAATTATTAATTCAAGAATGCTGTGCAAGTTTACTGCAACAATGGAGCCGCAAACTTCACATTCTTTTGAAAATCCAGCGTTTAGTTGATCCTGGTAAGCGCTCATTCTCACAGTTGTAAACACGACGACATTCTTCTTCCACAAGAGGGTTTGGCGTCACAGCATTTCGTTTCCAGGGGGACCGTTAAAGAGCGCGACACACACACATCTCCCGTACATCCTGTAGAATTCAACCAACCAGATAACGACTGAAAAATCCTGAAGTGTTTCCAGTAAAGAGTGCCATATGCATCAGACATTCAGCCAACGGTCTTTGGGTGTGACATCTGAGGCACGGACTAGATAAATGGGTATCGTTTCTGACCAGTAGGTGGTGCTGTCACCAAACCTGGCATCTACAGTGGGTACGGAAAGTATTCAGACCCCCTTAAATTTTTCACTCTTTGTTATATTGCAGCCATTTGCTAAAATCATTTAAGTTCATTTTTTTTTCCTCATTAATGTACACACAGCACCTCATATTGACAGAAAAACACAGAATTGTTGACATTTTTGCAGATTTATTAAAAAAGAAAAACTGAAATATCACATGGTCCTAAGTATTCAGACCCTTTGCTCAGTATTTAGTAGAAGCACCCTTTTGATCTAATACAGCCATGAGTCTTTTTGGGAAAGATGCAACAAGTTTTTCACACCTGGATTTGGGGATCCTCTGCCATTCCTCCTTGCAGATCCTCTCCAGTTCTGTCAGGTTGGATGGTAAACGTTGATGGACAGCCAATCTTTAGGTCTCTCCAGAGATGCTCAATTGGGTTTAAGTCAGGGCTCTGGCTGGGCCATTCAAGAACAGTCACGGAGTTGTTGTGAAGCCACTCCTTCGTTATTTTAGCTGTGTGCTTAGGGTCATTGTCTTGTTGGAAGGTAAACCTTCGGCCCAGTCTGAGGTCCTGAGCACTCTGGAGAAGGTTTTCGTCCAGGATATCCCTGTACTTGGCCACATTCATCTTTCCCTCGATTGCAACCAGTCGTCCTGTCCCTGCAGCTGAAAAACACCCCCACAGCATGATGCTGCCACCACCATGCTTCACTGTTGGGACTGTATTGGACAGGTGATGAGCAGTGCCTGGTTTTCTCCACACATACCGCTTAGAATTAAGGCCAAAAAGTTCTATCTTGGTCTCATCAGACCAGAGAATCTTATTTCTCACCATCTTGGAGTCCTTCAGGTGTTTTTTCATGTGTCTTGCACTGAGGAGAGGCTTCCGTCAGGCCACTCTGCCATAAATCCCCGACTGGTGGAGGGCTGCAGTGATGGTTGACTTTCTACAACTTTCTCCCATCTCCCGACTGCATCTCTGGAGCTCAGCCACAGTGATCTTTGGGTTCTTCTTTGCCTCTCTCACCAAGGCTCTTCTCCCCCGACAGCTCAGTTTGGCCGGACGGCCAGCTCTAGGAAGGGTTCTGGTCGTCCCAAACGTCTTCCATTTAAGGATTATGGAGGCCACTGTGCTCTTAGGAACCTTAAGCGCAGCAGAATTTTTTTTGTAACCTTGGCCAGATCTGTGCCTTGCCACAATTCTGTCTCTGAGCTCTTCAGGCAGTTCCTTTGACCTCATGATTCTCATTTGCTCTGACATGCACTGTGAGCTGTAAGGTCTTATATAGACAGGTGTGTGGCTTTCCTAATCAAGTCCAATCAGTATAATCAAACACAGCTGGACTCAAATGAAGGTGTAGAACCATCTCAAGGATGATCAGAAGAAATGGACAGCACCTGAGTTAAATATATGAGTGTCACAGCAAAGGGTCTGAATACTTAGGACCATGTGATATTTCAGTTTTTCTTTTTTAATAAATCTGCAAAAATGTCAACAATTCTGTGTTTTTCTGTCAATATGGGGTGCTGTGTGTACATTAATGAGGAAAAAAAATTAACTTAAATGATTTTAGCAAATGGCTGCAATATAACAAAGAGTGAAAAATTTAAGGGGGTCTGAATACTTTCCGTACCCACTGTATGCTCAGATAAATGGACAGACAAAGCTATATTCAATAAGAATTCAAAGAAAATCTTTGCTTTTGGAGGATTGGTGGCAAAGAGGTATTTAGTCAGTGCTGTACATGATGGATAAGAATGGACGGGTGAATGTCAGGGTGCCTAAATATACTTGACTTGAAATGCATTCATAACCATGCAGCTATATTATTGAGGTGGTTTGTTGTTATTATAAGAGGTTTGGTTTAATTCCCTCTCAGAAGCGCCTCACATGATTGCGTTCACAAACACAAGGCATCTGAATGCAAGATAACATGACAGCGTTTATTGTGTTTCATCTGTGCACTCTGAGGTAGAGTAATTTGTTATATACAAACATTTATATAGTGGCTTCCACTGCAGCAACTTCCATTTTTCTTAGTGATATTTAGCGCCAGTTTAAAGTCCAAAAAGAGGACATGTCTGGGAAAAAGAGGACGTATGGTCAGTCACCCACAAATACACTGTATATACAGTATGTATACACAACTGATGAATTTTACACAGGTATTGAACTGAACTGAATCAATACTGAACTGACTCGAGCTGTATAATTACATATTGACTTGTTTACAGCAGAATTTGAATTTGTTTCTATTGTGAAGCTGCTGTGAAACAATCTATGAATTATGTATAAGGTTTTCACGCATGATCATTAGGTGTATTTAATTGGGAAATGAGTGTGGTATTTAAATGGCAGTGTTTAAATGAAACACAAGAGCTGTTAGTTTTGAGTAGTGTTTCTGATGTAGAGAACTGTGTTTAAAAGTTTTGCAAAATGTTTGTTTTACAATAGCAAACTGAGTGTAAAGCACATAATATGCTTGTAGTTTTGAAGACTTGGTCTGAAGATTCGGTACATGGTAACACTTTATTTTGATGGTCCCCTCTGTTTACTACAAGTAACTTTGCACCTACATGTCAACTAACTCTCATTAGAGTATTAGTTGACTGTCTGCTTAATACCTGCGAACACTTTATTCTGATGGTCCCCCAACAGACATTCTACTAACTGTAAGTAACTTTGCAATTATTTCAACTTATTCTCCTAACCCTAACCTAATAGTCTAGCTGACCCAGAGTGAGTTTTTTTAAGGCGACCGTTATTTTAGAACGTTTGCCCTTATTGTTTCCATGGCGACGCGTCATGCGTGTCACGTAACACACCGCAGCCACAATAACACTGTATGACAGATGGATCGCTATTATTTTGTTTTTCCTTTTTTATTTAAAATATTCACAAACTTGCTTACCATGTATATAGCTGGTATAGTCACTTATTCAGTGTCTTATTCTTGTATTATGTAAGCAAAATACCACACAGTCAGAGTTGGTCTGGAAATTTAAGTCGATATAAAATTGGCAAAAAGCTGTGTTGTGAAAGAGTTTTTTTAGCAGATCTACTCCTCTTATAGTTCAACCCTCTGTCTCACAAACCTTCATCTACACCAGCAGTCAAAGAGTTGCAGAGATAAATTACATTATGAATACTTTGTTAGGCTGTAATCTGATAATGGTTAAATTGAAAATTGTAAAATAATAATGGTGAAAATTGAAAATCCAGCCAATAACTGTTGAGAGGCATAGTATAACAAACATATAAACCAATTTTGTTTAAAAAAAAAAAAGAGAAGAAGAAGAAGAAACAGTTAACAATATATTTTACAATATTTGATGACTGAGACTTTAGAAATGTTAGTAATCTTCAATTTGAGATAAGGACCTTGTTTTTTTAGTTTAAAGGGTTCAAAGAAAACTGGGGGCAACATGTTTAGCGCTTGACCCCTAAAAACCTGAAAACTTCTGTGTCAAAATCAACCACTTCTGTGGAGAAACTCTTAAAACTGCTCTGAAAAGAAATCACTCATTAATAACATGTTAAACTTGTGTGTGTTTATGAAGAGATGATCAAACTCACCTGATACTGTCAGTGTAACTTCATCACTGAGTTGTGACCAGCGTGATCCTTCAATCTCTGTTCCATAACAGGAGTATTTACCAGCGTCAGACTCAGAAACAGAACTGAATGTGAGTTCCTGTAGTTCACTGGTAAATCTGAATGAACCTCCTTTATACCAGTAGTACCTCCAGCTAGTGACTCCTTCAGGATCAATGTCACATCTGAGAGTGACTGAGTCTCCTCTGAATACATGTTGATCAGGTTTAATGGTCACTTTGGGTTTTAGTCTTTCTGTACAACAATACACAATGAAAATAATATGATAACTAATAATAATAGTTTTTTTTAAAAAATCAATAAAATATGCTGTTTTTTATGTATGAACAGTAATTTCAGAGTGACTGAGTCTCCAGTGAACACTGAACTCTGTGGCTCAACAGTCAGAGTTGGCTTGGGAGAATCTGTCAATATAACGACAGTGAAGCATGAGATGTGAAAGTTTTTCAGCAGATCTCATTCTCTCACTGGGAAATCATTAGTCTATTTTTATTTCACAGACAATGTAAAAGAATTGCTGACAGCAATTACAGGAACAAACAAGGTGAACAGTCACTGCAAAGAATGCAATGCAAAGAAAGAGTTAAAGGACAACAAAGTCCAGATGAGGTTCAAACCCATACACTTTAGGTTGGAAGTCCTGAGCTCAAAGCAGGGTTTCACACCACCTACATCTACACCAGCAGTCAAAGAGACACACAGTACCAGCTACAGTGTTGCAAAGTGTTGTTCAAAGGACTTTGCTACTGCAGGTCCAGCAACTCTGATCATTTTTATTAAATCTTTTCAAGTTTGTCTGTAGAGTAACTAATTTTCAAGACAAAGTAAATGTCAAAATATACTTTTTTTTTCAATGTTCTTAACAAATTTTGGCCATGCAATATTTCTGAAGAAATTGACATTTTTGTGAGTGAATGTTTTTGGTGTTTTGTCACACCTCAGAACTGTCTGTGTGGTTTTACTAGTTCACAACACATGAATCATTTATATAACTTGTTTAAAAAGCTGCATTTATAATCATCACTCCTTTTCACTGCTGGGGCCTGATTCATGAAAATATTCTTTAAAAAGAAGTTAAGAAAGTTAAATTAAAGTTAAATTTAAGACAGGTTGGAGGTTATCCTAATTTTAAGAAGCTATTTATGATTATTTTTAAGTCAAGTCAAGTCACCTTTATTTATATAGCGCTTTTTACAATGCAGAATGTGTCAAAGCAGCTTTACAGTGATAAATGGTATATAATTTTGGCTGCACAGCAGCTCTTAAAGAAAATGCTGTCAATGTAGGCAGACAGAAGTGAGTAAGAACATTCTTTTCAGGAATATACTTAATAATAAGAAGAAAAAAGATAAGAACATTCTTAAAAAAAGTTTTTGGGAATTCAAAATATTTGTTTTTTCTTAAGTCAGAAAATAATAAGAAAATAGCAGTGAAGAATAATTTTATTCTTAAGAGTGTTTCATGAATCCGGCCCCTGGTTTGTAACAGAATCATTTGTGATGAAATTTATGAATCAAATTCACTCACCTTCAGTGTGTCCAGAGTGGATGTTTGAAATCAGCACTGAAAATACAAAGTAAAAAAAACTCATGAAAGATTATGTGTATTTTTAAATGTTCCTAGTAAAGATAATCAAACCCATTGTTAGTTATCCTGTTTTTGTTTTGTTTTGTTTTTTTCTTCATTTTTTATTTATTTTTTTTTATCTTATTTGCAAAGTTGTTCCCGTGAGGGAACCAGCTGTGTTTCTCTTATGGGTCCCTGTGACATCTTCTGTTTGTAAATTAGCTTTAGGTATAACGGTCTGACTCACAGACAGATATTTGGGTTCAGATTCTCTGAAGAATGACAGACTGTCGTCAATCTAAAGATGTGGTAAACTGCTACCTTCAGTAAATTCTTCTCCCCAAAAGAACTTTAGTCAAGCTTACTTATTTTATGTATTAGAGAAATTGAGTACATTGGTGAGCCACACAAACAACAGCTCAGCCAGATCCAGGTAAATCTAACAATTATTACAGTGCGAACATGGAGCTGATCAACTTTGTATTATACTTTAGGCATTTTGTAAATGCATATTCTTTCTTTGCTTGTGACTTCACTCTCACGTTTTTTAGCATCACAGCACAGAATTGTTTCATTTCTACGGTGACCGGGATGGGATATGTTCAGTTTGCTTATAGTTTTGTCATGGCCAAGATACGATCTTTAGGACCTGACGCCTCCTTGGTGGTTTATGTAGGCAACCAAAACTCTGTCCACAACTCCTTGAAGGCCAAGATTAAGGCCAACATTTCTAGATGGTTGATGTGCCAATTCATCAAGGGAGTCGCCCATGAGCCGAAGGCTATTCTACCGTCGCATATAGGGCTCCCCGACCCGTCTTGGAGGCGTCCGTCATGACCACTTTCCTTCTGGAAGCAGAGTGCAGCATTATCCTGTTCTGATAAAAGCGGGAAGATTTCCGTGGAACCAAGGCCTTGACACAGCCGTGGGTCACTCTGAGAGGGCACTAAGCCTCAAGAGGAACACAGCCTTTTAACCAAAGCTGAAGTGGTCAAATATAGAGCAGGCCCAGCGGAACTACTGATGAAGCTGCTGCCATCAGGCCCAGCAGTTTTTGAAACCTCTTGAGGGGAAGAAGAGACCCCGCCTTGAACGAGGCTGCCATGTTCCTGATTTTCAGCACGCACTCTTAATAAAGCCAAGCCTGCATTTGAGCTGAATCAAAGACTGCCCCAGGAAAGAAATCTGTTGTCTGGGGAGCAGCGAGCTCTTGCCAAAGTTAACTCTGAATCCCAAGTTCTACAGATGACTGAGGAACAGGGAATTGTGAGCATAGCTCCTGTCTCGACTGGGCTAAAAGCAGCCAGTCAGCGATGTTTTTGAGTATGGGGATTTCCATCTGCCTCAGATGGGAGAGAGCCAAGTCTACGCACTTCGTAAAAGTATGCAGAGCTAGATAGAGTCCGAATGGAAGGACTGTATATTGGTATGCCACCCCCTCAAACGCGAATCTCAAGAACGGCCTGTGGTGAGGGGCTATCTGGATATGAAAGTAAGCATTTTTCAAATCCACTGATAAAACCAATCCCTGTGGTGAATCTGCATGAGGATTTGTTTCATAGTTAACATTCTGAACAGCCGTCTCATAAAGGCACGATTCAGATGTCTCAGATTGAGAATGGGCCTGAGGCTGCCATCTTTCTTGAGGACGAGGAAGTAGTGGCTGTAAAAGCCTGACTGCATTCTCTCTTTTTTTCTAGCAGAGACTGAACTTCGGCTCAGAGGACATGAGAACTGCCATCTGAGGCCGAAGAGTGAATCAGGTCCATGAAGCGTGGTGATCTGCAAGAGAACTGGAGTGAGTAGCCCTATTCTTTTACCTCCAGTATCCAGCTCGACACCCTGAGGATGGCCCGCCATGCCCGAAAGTTGAGTGGCGAATGGTTGAAGTGCTACAGGCTGCATCTCGCGCTGAAGCAGGAGAGCGGCACCTGTTACATTATTTAGAAGAAGAGAAATGATCTTTTCGAGAAAATGTAAAAATTTTGTTTGAAGTGCTACAGGCTGCGTCTCGAGCTGGAGTGGAGAATGTAAAAAATTTTTTTGGTTCACTATCACAGCGATAAGGGGTTTGGGTGCGTACACTGGCGGGGCAGGCCCAGAACCCACAGCAAACACACCTTCTCCAGCACTCTGAGCTGAAGAGGCGACTGGAAGACGGGCACGTTTTGAGGGTTGTCCAGCCTCGGAGGGACTTAACCCTCTTTTATTTCGTCCTGAGGCATTAGGACTGCTTTAGCTGCACGGGGTCCAGCTCTAGCTTGGGGCGAGGCCCTATGCCGTCAGGTAGTGTTTGGCCAGGCGGAAGCGTGGCTTGACTTCAGGTTCCGCTTTCAGCTGGGGCTGGATGGGTGCTGAGGTGCTGAGGCTGGCCTGGGTCACTGCTGAGTCGGCAGGGCCATTCTGGAGCAACCGGAGGCAGCAGACGAGCTGGCTCTCTTTGGCAGGATGTGGCGCAGAGCCTGTGATGACTTCTGTGCCAAATTGGCCAAATTCCAAATTTTTTTTTCCTTTTTCTGTGGCGCCGTCTACAGTGGAGAGAGAGGCCAAAGAGAAAGAGTGGACGCATTCTGAGTACAGGGTGCGCCAAGTCTTAGTGAGCTCTTGGTGAACTTCAGGAAGAACGGGGCCGGACGCTGGCAGGGGCTAGCAGTGTCTCGGCTGTAGGAACCACTCATCAAGTCGGCTGCAGTTGGGCTCCTCTGGGGCCAACTAATCCAAACCAAGCTCTTGAACAGCTTTAGTGGGGATTCACATGAGCTCTGAGTCCACACAGGGTCGCGTGTCATCAGTCTCTTTAAATGGCAGAGGGGTGGAGTCATCACCAGAGTTTGCCCAGTCAACACACTCAGAAGCGGCCAAAGACATTGAATTTGATTTTTCATTAGACCTGCCAATTGAGACCAAGCCACTTGCAGCAGATGAGGGGGTGATGATCTTCGTGGGTGAAAAGCACGGGACACTCATTGCGATGAGGGGAGAGCAAGGCATGTGGACGCTGGGATCTTCGCGCAGAAGGAGAAAGATTCTGACTGGCGCCGTTTCTGTGTGACTGATATTAGCAGTCAACTCCACCCTTTCTGGCAGGGTTAAACACTATTTGTCTGTGCGGTTATACAGACGAGAACCAATCAGGCTTCAGGATTGGGAGAAAACAGGAGTTTTCCCCATAACCGTCAACAAAACTGACAAATTGCGAGTGAACCGTATCAAAAGGGAACTTAAAGTTACTGCTCTGAAACCAGAGGACTAAAGACACACTCTTAACTGCATACTAGTAAAAATCTACTTAAAGGGTTAGTTCAGCCAAAAATGAAAATTCTGTCATTTATAACTCACCATCATGTCGCTCCACACTAGGGTGACCAGATTTCTCATGGTGGAATATGGGACGGGTGAGCAAGGGGTGGGCATTATGACCATGATATTTTTATTTCACGATATATATATCATCAATATCATCAAAAAGTTGATTTATTTCACTAATTCCATTCAAAAGTGAAACTTGTATATTATATTCATTACACACAGACTGATATATTTCAAATGTTTATTTCTTTTAATTTTGATGATTATAACTGACAACTAAGGAAAATCCCAAATTCAGTATCTCAGAAAATTAGAAAATTGTGAAAAGGTTCAATATTGAAGACACCTGGTGCCACACTCTAATCAGCTAATTAACTCAAAACACCTGCAAAGGCCTTTAAATGGTCTCTCAGTCTAGTTCTGTAGGCTACACAATCATGGGGAAGACTGCTGACTTGACAGTTGTCCAAAAGATGACCATTGACACCTTGCACAAGGAGGGCAAGACACAAAAGGTCATTGCAAAAGAGGCTGGCTGTTCACAGAGCTCTGTGTCCAAGCACATTAATAGAGAGGTGAAGAGAAGGAAAAGATGTGGTAGAAAAAAGTGTACAAGCAATAGGGATAACCGCACCCTGGAGAGGATTGTGAAACAAAACCCATTCAAAAATGTGGGGGAGATTCACAAAGAGTTGACTGCAGCTGGAGTCAGTGCTTCAAGAACCACTACGCACAGACGTATGCAAGACATGGGTTTCAGCTGTTGCATTCCTTGTGTCAAGCCACTCTTGAACAACAGACAGCGTCAGAAGCGTCTCGCCTGGGCTAAAGACAAAAAGGACTGGACTGCTGCTGAGTGGTCCAAAGTTATGTTCTCTGATGAAAGTAAATTTTGCATTTCCTTTGGAAATCAGGGTCCCAGAGTCTGGAGGAGGAGAGGAGAGGCACACAATCCATGTTGTTTGAGGCCATGTCATCTGCTGGTGTTGATCCACTGTGTTTTCTAAGGTCCAAGGTCAACGCAGCCGTATACCAGGAAGTTTTAGAGCACTTCATGCTTCCTGCTGCTGACCAACTTTATGGAGATGCAGATTTCATTTTCCAACAGGACTTGGCACCTGCACACAGTGCCAAAGCTACCAGTACCTGGTTTAAGGACCATGGTATCCCTGTTCTTAATTGGCCAGGAAACTCACCTGACCTTAACCCCATAGAAAATCTATGGGGTATTGTGAAGAGGAAGATGTGATATGCCAGACCCAACAATGCAGAAGAGCTGAAGGCCACTATCAGAGCAACCTGGGCTCTTATAACACCTGAGCAGTGCCACAGACTGATCGACTCCATGCCACGCCGCATTGCTGCAGTAATTCAGGTAAAAGGAGCCCCAACTAAGTATTGAGTGATGTACATGCTCATACTTTTCATGTTCATACTTTTCAGTTGGCCAAGATTTCTAAAAATCCTTTCTTTGTATTGGTCTTAAGTAATATTCTAATTTTCTGAGATATTGAATTTGGGATTTTCCTTAGTTGTCAGTTATAATCATCAAATTCCCTGAGAAAGGGAACGAGACGCTGCGTCCGATAGGATCGCTTTGGGAACGCCCTCAGCGTGATAGCGTCTGATGCACGTCTGTCAACTAGTCCAATGGCGAGAGTGAACGTCACGGGCGGGTGACATCACGACCAGGAAAGGATAAATACACATCCGGCGAGACTGGCTTCAGCTCAAATTGCCGAAGCAAATCGATCACAGGGATGCAGGGAGTATGGCAACGCGACGCAGCGTCTCGTTCCCTTTCTCAGGGAACTATGGTTACATACGTAACCTGAGACGTTCCCTTTCAAGGGAACTCGCGCTGCGTCCGATAGGATCGCTTTGGGAACGATATACCAAAACGGCATAATCACAAATACCTGTCTGTGTGAAACTGTGGCACACTTAACCCTCTGGGGTCTGAGGATTTTCGGGGCCCTGGAGAAGTTTTGACATGCCCTGACATTTGTGCTTTTTTCAGTTGTTCATAAACATATTAATGGAAAAAGTGTCATTACACTGTATTCAGCACAAACTAGGCTACAATAATATGTGAGGAACATGTATGTACATGTTTGTGTTTTTGAAGGAATAACGTTTATGCATGGTTATTGAAAAAACAAAAAACTTAAGTCACTGAAATAAAGGCAAAAAATATATATTAAATCTGTGTTCACAGATTGAGGTTGTAGACTAGAGTTTTTGCTTCAAAATGATGTAAAAATGATCCTGCATACTCGTTCATTTATAACAATATATTGATTTAGTTTTTGTAAAACACTTTTTGTCAAGAAACACAGTATGCGTGGAGGCATGAATCATCATGAATAATGGGTGATTTACACCTGAGAAGACAAAAGAATCGCATAAAGACATCTAATGAGCTGCATATTAATGAGGCCTTTCAGTCAGGTAGGCTGTGAAAAAACCCTCTGTGATCATGTCTCAAGCTCATCATGGTGTATATCAAACATACAGAAAAAACAGCAATACTGTGAAATATTATTACAATTTAAAATAATGGTATTCTATTATATACTTTAAAATATAATGTATTTCTGTGATGCAAAGTGTCTGAACATTCATGTTACCTCTATGGCATTTCATATAGTCTTTTAGCTTAAAAGCATGCACATTTGGAGAAATATTGATGGATTCTCATATGTTTATGTCAATTTTCCATACAGAGGAGTAATATTTATTCAATATTTATTGTCATCACTGTGAGCGCTGGATACTGTTTTCAATTCATACTTGCAGCCGGAGGGTGCTCTGTGCACCTTTAGTCCACAAATTACTCTAAAGAAGAACAGGACATTCAGGAACTAACAGCATGTCTTCCAGAGATCGCTAACCATGGCTTTAACATCCAGATAAACACTTTTCAAGACAATAAATGCACGATTGAGATGATATATACATGTATTGCCTCAGAATTTGCGTCTGAATAGCGCTCGCTCCGTGGGCGTGGCCGCATTAGCGGATAATGAGCTGAATCACGGGCGTCTGACATGTGTCTCTTTTCATACAGATTACATAAACACAGAATATTTGTTTTCGATTTGACTTACACGATTTAAAACCTGACATTTCAACGTTTTTTTAGACATAACTCTCATTTTTTTGTCATTAGTATTCACTAAGTTACAGTTCATTTTCTGAGAACCATCAGATTAAACTTCGTTCAGAGGGAGACGAGAGATTACGCATCATGTTAGTTTTCTTTATTTTGCAAAAAGCACATCATTTTGTTTTTACTCTGAGTGTACACAAATAAAAGAAGATATTCCACAAATTTTAATGGTGTATAACTCTTAATTATATGTGCAACATTGACGGAGTATTTTGAGTCTCTTTCACACTGGTAAGAAAAAAACCGAGGTGGTATCGCCGGCGTGACCGCCGACCCGAGGGAGTTAAGACAGCAACACCGATGATCCTGGAGCTGCGTCCAGGTCAAGGTCATAATACCTCACAAAAGTGAGAGGCGAGGACCAACCGGACGCATCGCAGATTTCTTTGAGGGAAACCCCCGAAATTAAGGCCTTGGAGGCCGCCATACTCCTAGTTGAATGTGCTCTGATAGCTAAAGGACACTGCTGGCCAGAGACCCCTGTTATGTGGTCCAAAGCACACAAATAACTGGTCTGCTTTTCTCCACAGGGCAGCTCTGTGGACATATGTGTCCAGTGCTCGCACTGGACACAGCAGATTCAGTTTCTCCTGGTCTGGGGTAACAACTGGAGGAGGACAAAAGGCTTGCAACACAATAGGCCTTGGAACATTAGTCAAAACCTTTGGGATATACCCAGGTTTGGGGTAGAGGAAGGCTTTGACCATCCCCGGCGCAAACTCAAGACAGGTTGGGGACACTGAAAGGGCCTGAAGGTCTCCTACTCTCTTAAGGGACGATATGGCGAGAAGGAAGACAGTCTTAAGTGTCAGGAACTTATCTGAGACTGACTCAAGTGGCTCAAATGGAGCTGTAGATAGGCCTTCTAACACAATGGCCAAATCCCAAGCAGGGACCCTCGTGCGCATCGCAGGCCTCAGCCTCTGGGTGCCACGGAGGAAACGAATAACTAACGGGTTCTTCCCGACAGTAGTACCATCCACATGGGCACGGTAAGCAGATATAGTTGAGACATATACTTTAAGTGTAGAGGGGGTTAACCCAGATGAGAAGCGGCACTGTAGGAACTCAAGTATTGAACCTATCGGGCAGTAGACTGGATCCAACTGCCGTTCTTGACACCAGGAAGTGAAAAGTTTCCACTTCAAGGCGTATAGTTTCCTCGTGGAAGGAGCTCTGGATTGAAGAATGGTCTCTACAACCTCAGTTGAGAGACCAGCCTCTATGAGTTTGGCCCCCTCAGAGGCCAAACCCACAGATTCCACATTTCTGGACGGGGATGGAGAATCATGCCCCCCGCCTGAGACAGGAGGTCCCTCCTGATCGGAATCTTCCAAGGTGAGCCATCGAGAAGAGCTATCAGGTCCGAAAACCATATGCGGCTCGGCCAGTGAGGTGCTACTAGCAGTAGACTTATCCCTTCCTGGCGAATTTTCTCCAGAACTCCCGGGAGCAGAACAACTGGGGGAAATGCATACAGACTCAGCCTCGGCCACGTCTGTACCATGGCATCCAGTCCCAGAGGAACTGGATGTGTGAGGGAGAACAAAAGTGGACAGTGCGTCGTATCCTGAGACGCAAACAGATCCACTTCCGCTTGGCCATAAATCTCCCATATGAGCTTCACCACCTCTGGGTGAAGTCTCCATTCCCCTGGCCTCAGCCCCTGCCTCGACAGGATGTCTGCTCCAATATTCTGAGTCCCTGGAATGTAGATAGCTCTCAAGGAGAGCATCTTCCCCAGAGACCACAGGAGGATCTGTTGTGCCAGTTTGTATAATGGGCGCGGCCACAGACCCCCCTGTCGATTTATATACGAGACCACCGATGTGTTGTCCGTCCTGACTAGCACATGATGGCCCCTCGGGTCTGGAAGGAAGAACTTCAACGAATTGAAGACCGCCATCGATTCCAGGAAATGTATGTGCCACGAGAGCTGATGAGTCTTCCACGGACCCTGAGCTGAGCGGCCTTCCATTACCGCTCCCCAGCCTGTAAGAGAAGCGGCCGTCGTCAGAGGGACACGGCGACAACGAGCTCCTAACACAGGGCCCTGGGACAGGAACCAATTTTTCTTCCATATGACCAAGGCGTGGAGACAGCACCGCGTGATCTTGATCATACGAAGTGGGTTGCCCCTCGGGGAGAACCCTTTGGTCCTGAGCCATCACTGTAAGGGTCTCATGTACAGCAGGCCAAAAGGTATCACGTTGGACGCTGCTGCCATCAGACCCAGCAGTCTCTGAAACTGTTTTACAGTGCGTGACTGGCCTAGTTTCAATTTTTTCATGGCTGATAGTATAGCAGTGATGCGAACTGGAGAGAGACATGCTCGCATTGTCACTGAATCCCAAACCACACCAAGAAAAGTGGTCCTCTGTCGTGGAGTAAGCACGCTTTTGTTGGCATTTAGTCTCAACCCCAATTTCTGAATATGTGCGAGAACGACATCTCGATGCCGAACCGCCATCTCCTCTGACTGTGCTAAAATCATCCAGTCGTCGATATAATTCAGGATGCGTATGCCCTGCAGCCTGAGCGGGGACAGCGATGCATCTACGCATTTCGTAAATGTGCGGGGTGAGAGAGCTAGGCCGAATGGAAGAACCCGAAATTGGCACGCTTCGCCCCCTAAAGTGAACCTCAGGAACTTCCTGTGCTGTGGAAGGATGGAGATATGGAAGTATGCGTCCTTGAGATCTATTGTGACAAACCAATCCTCGGATTTGATTTGAGTCACGATTTGACTTATCGTCAGCATCCGGAACCCTCTCTATAGCCTCTTTTGCTAATAAGGTTTTTATTTCTTGCTCCAACACCAGAGCCTGCTGTGGAAGCACTGACATTTGCAGCACTCCTTTGAACAGAGGTGGACGGCACCAAAACTGGATTTTGTAACCTTTCTCTATAATCTGCAGGACCCAACGTGAGATATTTTGAAGAGATTTCCACTCTACCAGAAAATCTACTAAGGGAACCAGCCTCTCAAGGCTGGCCTCTGGTGTTTTGTTCACAGCACATTTTTTATGTAAATTTATCCTCCTCAGAGGATGTGACGCAGCGTTGTGTTGTTCTGAACACTGCGTCACTAATTCGGTGGGAACCGCTGCGCCCCGAATCACCAGAGTTGGCAGAACGGCCTCCTGAGGGCCACGAGGTGGAACGGGCACCGTATACTGAGTTGTGTACCGCACCACCCCGTGTGGGGCTGCCCTCAGAAGCCTGACACCCCTGGCGTCAGGACTTCTTCTGCCCAGCCTTCTTCGCCTGAAGCAAAACCCTCAGGTCTGTCTTTGGCTTAGAAGGCTTGGGCTGAGAGTGCCGTCCCGGCCCACCGTGTCTTTGAGGTG
Organism: Ctenopharyngodon idella; assembly: GCF_019924925.1. Classification (NCBI taxonomy): domain Eukaryota; kingdom Metazoa; phylum Chordata; class Actinopteri; order Cypriniformes; family Xenocyprididae; genus Ctenopharyngodon; species Ctenopharyngodon idella. The sequence continues at coordinate 40,609,228 of NC_067222.1, read as the reverse complement.
GAGCACAAGAGGCGACACTCTCTTTCTGCTGCGCTCGGTATGAGGAGCTATCCGGCTGGGGCTGCTCACGCCCAGCAGCCCCAGAGAATGGATGGCGGCGTGGTAGATACTTTTTAAACGCCTCCGCTTGCTTCTTAGCTTCCTGGAACCTGTCGACGACTGATGTAACTGCGTCGCCGAACAAGCCAGAAGGCGCAAGCAGGGCGTCAAGGAGAAAGGCCCTGTCTTTATCCTTTAACTCAGACAGATTGAGCCACAGGTGCCTCTCTGTCGCCACCAAGGCTGCTATAGACCGCCCAACAGCTAAGAGACAGATCTGTGGCTCGACACAGTTCTCGAACTGCGTCCGGGCCAATCCCCTCCCCGCCATCCAGATCCTTCAGCAGATCTGCTTGGTACGCTTGCAGAATAGCCATAGTGTGCAAGCACGCACCAGCCAGACCTGCTGCCGTATACGCTTTTCCCACTAACCCTGATGTAGCTTTAAGTGGTTTTGTGGGAAGCGTGGGGGTCTTCAGGGACGACGCTGAACCCGGGGACAGATAGCTCGCAAGCGTCTGTTCAACCCGGGGCATCGTCCCATAACCATATTCTTTCATGAGGGCTAAACAAGCGTGATGAATATGGTTTCTTCCATGATCTTGCTAGTTCATCATGAAGATCATGGAAGAATGGCAGACCCCGTGGTGGAAGTGCTTTATTTGATGACAAAAAGATGATTGCCCTGATTCTCGGCTGGCCAATCAATGCTTAACTTTGACACAGCGTGAGAAAGCACATCCACCAGCTCCTCATACTCAGGGGAAAGTGATGGCGAGTCATCTTCCCCATATCGACGCTCAGCACATCCAATTCCTCAGAACTAGAGTGCTGATGCGACGAGCCCTCTCCCTGGGCGGAAGAAGCCGCGGGGCGGGCTTCCGACACCAGCGAGGGGGCGAGGGATCTGCCAGGTGAAGGCTGAGAAAGAGCACTCATGCCCATCTCAAGCCCCGCTGACAGATCCATCTGCGAGCCCCACGACATCTTTCTCCGCGCCGCCTCGGCAGACACGGGCCCAGAGCCGTGGGGAACGCTTGCCTGCGCACTTTCCTCGTAAAAAGCGAGGCGGGAGCGGAGCGTCCATAAAGGAAGCTTTTCACAATGCTTGCATTCAGCCCCCTCGAAGGCTGAAAGAGCATGCTCCGCTCCCTAACACATCACGCACAAATCGTGTGTATCCCCACCCGTAAGGAAACGAGGGCAGGGAGGGGTACATGGTTTAAATGCCTGTCTGTTCGCCATAACTGTATATATTGAGCTGTGCTATATCGTGACAGACAACAATAAATAGACAAGGACAGTTTCACATAGAGCGCTTTGCTAAGGCAGAAAAGCTGAAGCTGGTCTCGCTGGATGTGTATTTATCCTTTCCTGGTCGTGACGTCACCCGCCCGTGACGTTCAGTCTCGCCATTGGACAAGTTGACAGACGTGCATCAGACGCTATCACGCTGAGGGCGTTCCCAAAGCGATCCTATCGGACGCAGCGCAAGTTCCCTCAAAAGGGAAATATCAGCCTGTGTGTAATGAATGAATATAATATACAAGTTTCACTTTTTGATTGGAATTAGTGAAATAATTCAACTTTTTGATGATATTCTAATTATATGACCAGCACCTGTATATAGTATCTCACAAAAGTGAGTACACCCCCTCAGATTTCAGCAACCATTTTATTATATGTTCTCAAGGGACAATACTATAGAAATGAAAATTGGATATACTTTAGAGTAGACAATGTGCAGCTTGTATAGCAGTACAGATTTACTGTCCTCTGAAAATAACTCAACATACAGCCATTATTGTCTAAATAACTGGCAACAAAAGTAAGTACACCCTAAGTGAACATCTCAAAACTGTGTCCAAAGTGTCAATATTTTGTGTGAGCACCATTGTTATTTAGCACTGCCTTAATCCTCCTTGGCATGGAATTCACCAGAGCTGCACAGATTGTTGCTGGGATCCTCTTCGACTTCTCCATAATGACATCACGGAGCTGCTGGATGTTAGACACATGGCGCTTCTCCACCTTCCGCTTGAGGATGCCCCACAGGTGCTCAATAGGGTTCAGGTCTGGAGACGTACTTGGCCACTCCATCACCTTCACCTTCAGCTTCCTCAGCAAGGCAGTTGTCATCTTGGCGGTGTGTTTGGGGTCATTATCATGTTCTGCTTCAGAATGTCACAGTACATGTTGGAATCCATGTTTCCCTCAATGAAGCAGAGCTCCCCAGTACCAGCAGCACTCATGCAGCCCCAGACTATGATGCTACCACTATCATGCTTGACTGTAGGCAAGACACAATCTTCTTGGTACTTCTCACCAGGGCGTCGCCACACATGCTGGACACCATCTGAGCCAAACAAGTTTATCTTAGTCTCATCAGACCACAGGACATGGTTCCAGTAATTCATGCTCTTGGACAGGTTGTCTTCAGCAAACTGTTTGCGGGCTTTCTTGTGAGCCAGCTTCAGAAGAGGCTTCCTTTTGGGACGACGGCAAACCACATGCAAACCGACTTGTTGCAGTGTGTTCTGTATGGTCTGAGCACTGACAATCTGACCTCATGCTTCTGCAACCTCTAAAGCAATGCTGGCAGCACTCATGCGTCTGTTTTTTGAAGCCAGCTTCTGCACCTGACGCACAGCACGAGGACTCAACTTCTTTGATTCAACTTCTTTGGCCTGTTCCGAGTGGAACCCGTCTTGGAAAACCTCTCTCTATGACCCTGGCCACTGTACTGTAACTCAGTTTCAGGGTGTTACCGATCTTCTTATAGCCTAGGCCATCTTTGTGGAGAGCAACAATTCTAATTCTCAAATCCTCAGAGAGTTCTTTGCCATGAGGTGCCATGTTGAACATCTAGTAATCAGTATGAGAGAATTGTACTCAAAGCACCCCATTTTAACTGCTCTAATACAAGATTCACACATTTGTATGGTCCTATCAAGCAGACAAAAACATGATGAATAGGACATGTAGCTTTGCATGGTTAAACAACATACAACTGTTATCACTTAGGGTGTACTCACTTTTGTTGCCAGCTATTTTGACAATAATGGCTGTATGTTAAGTTATTTTCAGAAGACAGTAAATCTATACTGCTATACAAGCAGCACATTGACTACTCTAAAATATATCCAAGTTTAATTTCTATAGTATTGTCCCTTGAGAAGATATACTAAAATGGTTGCTGAAATGTGAGGGGTGTACTCACTTTTTTTGAGATACTGTGTGTGTATGTATATATATATATATATATATATATATATATATATATAAATTGTTGTTATAATAATATCAATTTACAAACAAATTACAAACAATACAACAAATACGATAGAGATAGAAATTAAATAAACTTGTTTTTAAGATACAGTAGGTTTATTTACCATGTATACATTTATTTAACATTTTTTGTTGTTTTATTAACATTAATGACAAATATTTAATTAGGCTACTGTCCCTTTAAGACCGAATCCATGGATGTAATATACTGACACATATCCTGTTTTCACCCACCTGTTTACGTCCACTTAAGCCATAAGCGACTGTATTTACGTGAGATACTCCACACGATGGACATTTTGACTATGTGTGCATTTGACCATTCAGGCGCGAGGAGAACTGATTGCGCGCTGTCCGAGAGAACTGGGATTGCACGCAAGGAAAGAAAGAGAGCGCGAGAGAGAGAGAGAGTGCTTCTGGTTTGTGTCATTCAGCGTGATTCCGCCTATCCCTCTTTCAGTAATCGATAACGAATTGTGATTGGATGGTAATTTTGTTCTATGGTGAATTGATTTGGCTGTTCTTGCCTATCAGACTACTACTACTACTTGTTCTATGATCACCCAGTTGTAACGAATTTTTTAGGAAAGATGAAATACGGGACAAAACATGATTTTTTCTTAATAATTCGGGACACTAAAAATAGAGCTGAAATACGGGACTGTCCTGGGAAAAACGGGACATCTGGTCACCCTACTCCACGCCCATAAGACCGTAGTTTATTTTCGTTCATCTTACAGCAATTTAACCACCACTTTCAAGGTCCAGAAAGGTACTAAAGACATTGTTAAAAAAGTCGATATGACTGCAGTGGTTCAAGCTTAACGGCGGGCTCAGTATTGGCTGACGCTGTTCACATGAGCAGCACAACGCATGCATGTGATGCTGACGCAGGAGCCGCCCAATACTGAGCCAGCGTTCTCAGAACGAACCTGGAAGCACTGAACCAAAACATCATACGAGAATAACAAAGAAGAGATATTGTTGAAGAAAGTTGTTATTTTTATTTTGTTTTTGTGCACAAAAAGTATTCTCACTGCTTCATAACATTAAGGTTGAACCACTGCAGTCACGTCGACTTTGTTAACAATGTCTTTAGTACCTTTCTGGACCTTGAAAGTGGTGGTGAAATTGCTGTCTATGGAGGAGTCATATACCTCTCAGATTTCATCAAAAACATCTTAATTTTTGTTCTGAAGATGAATGAAGGTCTTACGGGTGTGGAACGACATGAGGGTGAGTAATTAATGACAGAATTGTCATTTTTGAGTGAACTAACCTTTTAAGACAAAAAAGATAATAACTAAATAAAATAATATTTTAACTGATTCAACAAACACTATTACAAATTACAAAACTGAGTGTCTGAGCAAACAAACAGACTGACAAAAACACAAAACAGTGCATTTTTCTTCCACAAACAGCACTAACTGCACACTTCCTCTCTCAATCACGTCTCTCACTCATATATCATGGACTAGAGCTGGATTTAAAACTCTGAGCACAGCATTAAAGGGAAAAATCCAGGATCATTTACATAAAATAAGAGCAATGAACATCCACTAAAACACATACAGAAGAAATAATACTCACAGAGCACAAGAGGAAGTTGACTGAGCTCCATACTGACTGAATAATGACAAACGGTTAAAGACACAGACTGAGTTAAATCCTCAAGACTTCCTGATATCTACAGTCAGATCTTTATGAACATAATGACAGATTAAACACACACAAATGTACCTCATGTGTTACCGAAAACATTCTGATAATGTTTTTTGCAAGTTTTTGACAGACATTTTGTCAGGAATCCTATTGTATCAAATCGAAACTCTCTGATTTGGCATTATGAGAGTAAATAATATTCTGATTAATTTAATGAATAGAAAAAAATGAATAGAAAAAATGTAAAAACTATTTAATGTAATGGTGGTATACTTAAAGGGATAGTTCACCCAAAGATGAAAATTCTGTCATCATTTACTCACCCTCAAGTTGTCCCAAACCTGTATGAATGTTTTTGTTTTGCTGAACACAAAGGAAGATATCTGGAATAATGTTTGTAACCAAACAGATCTCGCCCCCCAATTTACTAATATAGTATTTATTATATCTTACTATGGTAGTCTTACTTTGTGTTCAGCAGAACAAAGACATTCATACAGGTTTGGAACAACTTGAGGGTGAGTAAATGATGACAGAATTTTCATCTTTGGGTGAACTATATCTTTAACTTGATGGAAGAAGTGCAAGTGAACAACTGCTGCTCATCCCACAATGGTTAAAGTCACACAGCACGTGATCTTGCCCGAATGTGACCTCAAGCTGGAACTGCTGGCCTCCTGTCGGCAGTGGCAATGCATCCTGTTAGCCAAAGCTGGGCCATGTGTAACAATGATGGCACAGTATGCATGACGGAAGACAGCATGAGGGCCGATTATTGGTGAAGGGTTTGTGGCCCATACTAGTCCTGCGATCGTCTGGCCCAGATCAGGCTTGTGAACATGGCCACATTCGAAATTGATATATGCATTTTTTTTTTTTTTAAAGAGTACCTAATTTTTAGTTGTTAGAAAGAGATGTTTTTGGCAAATGTACTGAAAATATTTCATAATTAAGCGCAAGACATTTCTAAATTGCTATAATGAGGTTTTACCTAAAGACCTATTAAGAGTGCAGATAACAAAGCTCACACCAGTGGTCTTCAGATCTTTTTATTTGAATAAAAAATATTTGTATTGTTTTTCATAAACCTTTTTTGTTTGCTCAATTTCTTACACACTAGACTTTAGTTCATTATGTTAGCCAAATATAATCCATAAAACAACAATGAATTTCTTAAAACTATAAACACTGTTCTTGTATTTCACAACTCTAAACATAAATATGAAAAACCTACTGAGCATTGCAGCAATACAAGACAAGAAACTTAAAAGCTCTCATTGTGTTTATTACTTCTATGAACTACAATAATGTTTTAACTATATAATTTGAAGGAATGTGAAGGAATATGTGAATTTATAGAGAGAAAGATACACAGGAGGAGTGAGACAAATTTAATTCAATTGATTTGTATTGCAATTTTCACAATTCATACTTCTTCAAAGCAGCTATACATATACAGTTTGTAAGTACCTTATAAAAATTTTGTTGTTGGTCAACAAAATATAATTTTTACTTTAATTACAATGACTTGTAATAAATCACGGGGGTGTTTTACCTCTCATTCTGCAGCATTTGTAAATCAGCACGACTGTCACTAGCAGATATGGACAAGCTGCCAGTACAGAACTGACTATGTTGAGGACAGAGATCTGAGAGTCTGAATGAGACCCTGAAAAAGAGACACACAAGCACTTTATCATGCACTATATCTGAACGAGGGCATATGAAGACATAAATCACTCACAGTTTCATTGACTCTCACCTCTGACTGAGATCCAGCTCTTGGGCGACTCTCCTATCTCTGGGTGTTTGCAGTAGTAGAAACCCTCATGTGACTTTGAGACAGTAGGGATGATCATCTCTGTAGTTTGACTCTGGATGAGTGATCCATCTTTATAGAAATCAGCTCTTAGGCTTGGTGGGCTTGTATATGGATATAAACCGCGTAGAGTCAGATTATCTCTTTCATTCACAGGATAAACAGGACTCTCCAGAATCACACCAACTACAGAAACACAGTAAACATGCAATGTTTGCAAATAGAGTAGCTGACTGCATTGTGAAGCTTTCACTGTTGTGCTGATGACATTTATATTTCCTCGTATATTTCCAAACTGTTGGACCAAACATATATAACTGTTACACTGTCTTCTAAAGTTAAGAACTTGGGTGTTATGTTTGATAGCAGTCTTTCTTTTTTTAATATAATCATATTGTTAGTGTTAACAGCCTTTTTTTCACCTAGTTGCCAAACTATGACATATGCTGTGTACTGGTGAAAAATTAATTCATACGTTCATGACCTCAATATTAGATTATCGTAATGCTTTGTTGGATAGATGTCACACAGGCTCTATGAGCTCCCTTACTAGATCCCAGAAATATGATCACATCAGCCCGATTTTATCATCTCTAAATTTGCTTCCTGTCCAGTCATGAATCAATTTTAAAATTCTGCTTACTTGCAAGATCTAGTTTCACAGTACTTATGTGATTTGAGCAACCTGTGCCAAGTGACTGTTGTGACTTAATGATTAATTGTCTGCAACAGAGTCCTGCATGGGTGCTGTTTAGTAACCCCCACCCAAAGTATGGCGTAAAATGGAAGTTGCGATATTCTTTTCTTCCCTATTGTGACTTATCCAAATAAACAGCTTCTCAAAGAAGAAAAATGTAGGGCGGGAATTTCACAATTGTATGTTTTCGTATTTCAGTGTTTCTGACTGCTCTTTTTCCTTTTTCCTGTGTAATAATGAAACACAGGCTCTTCACATGAATAATGGTCCAAACCAATAGATAAATCAGCTTATAGGTTTAAAAAAATATGGTCATCTAGTCAGGTCATGCTAGGCTCAGAATAGACTAATGTGATTTGTGAAATCTTTCATAGTACAGTTTTGGTCTTTTAACTTTTTTTTGAATTCTTAACTTCATGATTTTGATTTGTGAAATCTTTCACAGTAGCTACAGTTTTGTCCAGTTAACCCTTGTTAAGTCCTTGACATCCTATTCTGATCTGTGAAATATTACACAGTACAGTTTCGGTTTTTCCTTGAATCCTTAACTTCACAATTTTGATTTGTGAAATCTTTCACAGTAGAGTTTTCCAAGTTCACCCTTCCCTGAGTGCCTAACTTTAGTATTCTGATATGTGAAATCTTTCACAGTACAGTTTTGGTCTATTGACACTTCCTTACATGGTCCAGTACAAGTCCTTAACGTCACTATTCTGATTTCACTATTCTTCACTTAAGCAAAACTGTACTGTCACACATCAGAATAATGAAATTGAGGATTTAAGGAAGGATTAACAGACCATACTGTAAAAGACTAGATTTTTTAATTTATAAGCTGATTTATCTAATGGCTTTGAGTGTTATTCAGTGGCTTGTGTCATTATTACACAAGAAAAGGAGAAGAAACACAACAGCGAGAAACACAACAACATGACAATATGCGATTGTGAATTCTTTCACAAATCAGGCTCAAACTAAACATGATTTTGTACAAACCCGATTCCAAAAAAGTTGGGACACTGTACAAATTGTGAATAAAAAAGGAATGCAATGATGTGGAAGTTTCAAATTTCAATATTTTATTCAGAATACAACATAGATGACATAAACTGAGAAAATGTATCATTTTAAGGGAAAAATAAGTTGATTTTAAATTTCATGGCATCAACACATTTCAAAAAAGTTGGGACAAGGCCATGTTTACCACTGTGTGGCATCCCCTCTTCTTTTTATAACAGTCTGCAAACGTCTGGAGACTGAGGAGACAAGTTGCTCAAGTTTAGGAATAGGAATGTTGTCCCATTCTTGTCTAATACAGGCTTCTAGTTGCTCAACTGTCTTAGGTCTTCTTTGTCGCATCTTCCTCTTTATAATGCGCCAAATGTTTTCTATGGGTGAAAGATCTGGACTGCAGGCTGGCCATTTCAGTACCCGGATCCTTCTTCTACGCAGCCATGATGTTGTAATTGATGCAGTATGTGGTCTGGCATTGTCATGTTGGAAAATGCAAGGTCTTCCCTGAAAGAGACGACGTCTGGATGGGAGCATATGTTGCTCTAGAACTTGGATATACCTTTCAGCATTGATGGTGCCTTTCCAGATGTGTAAGCTGCCCATGCCACACGCACTCATGCAACCCCATACCATCAGAGATGCAGGCTTCTGAACTGAGCGCTGATAACAACTTGGGTTGTCCTTGTCCTCTTTAGTCCGGATGACATGGCGTCCCAGTTTTCCAAAAAGAACTTCAAATTTTGATTAGTCTGACCACAGAACAGTTTTCCACTTGGCCACAGTCCATTTTAAATGATCCTTGGCCCAGAGAAAACAGCTGCGCTTCTGGATCATGTTTAGATATGGCTTCTTTTTTGACCTATAGAGTTTTAGCCGGCAACGGCGAATGGCACGGTGGATTGTGTTCACCGACAATGTTTTCTGGAAGTATTCCTGAGCCCATGTTGTGATTTCCATTACAGTAGCATTCCTGTATGTGATGCAGTGCCGTCTAAGGGCCCGAAGATCACGGGCATCCAGTATGGTTTTCCGGCCTTGACCCTTACGCACAGAGATTGTTCCAGATTCTCTGAATCTTTGGATGATATTATGCACTGTAGATGATGATAACTTCAAACTCTTTCCAATTTTTCTCTGAGAAACTCCTTTCTGATATTGCTCCACTATTTTTCACCGCAGCATTGGGGGAATTGGTGATCCTCTGCCCATCTTGACGTCTGAGAGACACTGCCACTCTGAGAGGCTCTTTTTATACCCAATCATGTTGCCAATTGACCTAATAAGTTGCAAATTGGTCCTCCAGCTGTTCCTTATATGTACATTTAACTTTTCCGGCCTCTTATTGCTACCTGTCCCAACTTTTTTGGAATGTGTAGCTCTCATGAAATCCAAAATGATCCAATATTTGGCATGACATTTCAAAATGTCTCACTTTCAACATTTGATATGTTATCTATATTCTATTGTGAATAAAATGTAAGTTTATGAGATTTGTAAATTATTGGATTCCTTTTTTATTCACAATTTGTACAGTGTCCCAACTTTTTTGGAATCGGGTTTGTACTTCAGAATGGAAATCATCAAATCAATCTCAAGACTCAAGCATTATAGACCAAATTTGTGAATAACTTGTCATTTTTGTACACTGGTGTTGTTTTTCATGTTTGCCACATCTCAGAACTGTTACATGAATAACTGAACTTTTTAAACAGGCAATAAAGTGTATTTGTAATCCTACAAATGTAACACTTATATTTATCAGCTGGTTTGAAACAGTTAGTGTGGATGAAATATATAAATCAAATATAATCACCTTCAGTGTGTCCAGAGTGGATGTTTTAAATCAGCACTGAAAACACAAAGAGAAAAACTCATTACAATGTAAGCTGATAAAACTGTTTTATACATCAGACATATTATAACAGTGTATTCTTCTTTGTTCGTGGAAAACCATCATTTTATGCTTAAATGTTCTCAAATGTTCTTATGTTTCATGTGGTTTGTCTAATTTGTCTAGAATTAAAGTCACGTGTATAAGTGCATATGATGATTTGGTGAAACTATGATGTAGCATAAGTTCATATAAAATTTAATCACAAAGATTTGTATAAATGTCCAGCTTCATTTGTCCAGAATAGGTTTTGAGTGGGTTTAAGTTTAAGGAACTTGAGAGTTTTCAGTAAAAAATAAATAAATAAAATAAAAATGAAAAGGCAAAGACATTGTTAAAAATATAATATATCTAAGGGAGACTGACTTCATATGTGTACAGATAAACATAAAACATGATTGATATTTTATAGATTTTGTCATAGCAGAGAAAACTGTTAAGGGAACTTCAAGCCAACAGTCTGATCACAAACAGAGGAATGAAGATAAGCTCTTAATGCCTATTTACAGAACTCTATGTTCCATTCACATCAAGTGCAAACACTGAATGCAATAAAAGGGCTTATAACTTTATATTGCACTTTATGAATTAAACATACATTTCAAAACTGTTGATAACTTGGTTCCCATTCAGTTAGTCACGTTCGACGTTATGTCAATACTGATGCACTGGGGTCTCACTTGGAAGCCCTAATCACCTCTGAGTAGTTTTGGCTACCACACCATGAAAATGTGAAATTATCAGATATTAAAGAGCAATAAACTCACTTTTCTGCTGCACCACACTGTCTTCAGGGTGCCAGGGTGACTGTTGAATGACTATCTGTTTTTTATATGATTTCAGAATGGCTTCTTGATCCATTATACTAAATGACCTTTGACAAACTATATTTTCAAGACAAAAGTCCCCTGGTTATTTAAGTACTTAAAAAAATAATAAGACATAGTCCTTTGATATAACACAGCCAACAATTGTTTGAAAATGCCAAGAAAACAAATATATTTTTAACTTGGTATTTTATATGTTTATTTAAAGATGTAATGGCAAAATCAAAGTCTGGACCATTACGCTGAATGACAATTTTACACTTTGGAACATTATTTCCCCCATATGTTGACATTTTATTTTCACAAAAGTTATTTGAAATATCAAAGTAGACATAATACTTGCATTTAACATGTTTCTTTATGTATATAAAATGACTATTGTCAATGTTATTTGATGCGGGCACCAAAATGAGACGTCTCGTCTTTGGTCCATATATATATGTATATATATATATATATATATATATATATATATATATATATATATATATATAAATCAACTATGCAAAAATAGTGCAAAAAATACACTGTTTTAACCAATGTATAAGCAACTGAATGTTGACATCCCTGCCAAAATAAATACATTTACATTTGCTGTCAACCACAGAACCATATTGAAAGTAAATAAATTAAATAGAGCATTGAAAAATATGCTATAAAATTAAACATGAGAAAAAGAAAACATTTTTGTTGCATTGTGTCTATATGACATCAATCCATTTATTCTGGAAACACTCTGGGACTGGATTTTGGAATCCAGCACCTTGAAGTTTCATGTGTTGAATAAAGGTGTCTCTCATATGCATAAATATAATGTAATGTAACATCCACTGACATATAGAGAAAGAATACATAGAGAGAAAATAATAAAACTCACAGAGCACAAGAGAAAGTTGACTGAGCTCCATACTGTCCCAATAATAACAGATTGTGTTAAAACCTCAAGACTTAATCTACAATATGGGTGTAATGCCAAAAGAGTTTCTGAAAGGCCCCATGAACTGACCTTCATCTGGTACTGACTTTATTTATAAATTTATGGAAGTAAAAAAAAAAAAAAAAAGCAGAAAATAGTGAAAACTGCTTGTTTATCAGAAACCACAACACAAGTATTGCATAACTCATCCAGGGTTTAGGTCTACGTAACAAAACTAGCCCAATGGTGAATCAAAATAACCCAAAAGTAGCCCAATGGCCATATCCCAAATATCAAAATTCAAAATATGCCATTCAAATACAGTCATGCTGTGGCTGTACGAAGCGCACAACAAAGATGAAGGAGACTACAACAGTCTTTATTATAATCCACAAGGCAAACTCAGGAGAACGTTGGACAAAGCACTGGCAAACAGGAACTGAACACAATGAACAAATAAAATAGAAAATATTATATATATTATATTTCAATACAAGCATTTCAGTCAAATATAATTTATGCAATATGTCAAACCTTTAACTCGCATAATTTTTTGATTACTGCATAATTATATATATATTTTTTTTTTTTTTTTTTTTTTTTTTTTTTTTTTTTTTTTTTTTTTTATAAAAACTCCTTTGTTTATTCCAGATAATCATTGTAATTAAGAGATTTAAAACATTAGCTTATACAACCTTAACAAATTAGTAGAAGACATTACTTCGGCAAGCACATAACTTTTACAAGTATAATCAGAGGCACATTTACGGAGCCCCGCACATGACATGCAGGGGGGAAAAAGTAAATCGTGCACACGATTTAATAATTCGTTCCCTTGATTTATCAGAGGTGTAAAGAGTACCTGAAAACCATACTTGAGTAAAAGGACAGATACCTTACAGTGAAAATTACTCCATTACAAGTATTAGAGTATCTGATTTTAACAGTACTTAAGTATTTTACTCGTGCTGAATATAGGCTCAAATATGCACTAGTCCTCGTCACCTGAGAGACATGCCAGTGAAAATAAGAAACAGTTGATTTATAGGATGAAAAATCATGTTTATTTCAAAATAAAACTGAACACCTCAATATTGCAATAAGTGCTCAAAAAGGCCATAAATAAACCAATATCCATCAAAATGATCTTGTCAATATAGCGGATAAATAAAATAATGTTAAGTAAAATTAAAAAGTCAAAGTCTGCTTGCACTGGAAGTGCTGGTTTCGGCCTCATCACCGGCTGCAGTCATGAGTCTTGTTGACAAGTTTAGGTGAGTAAAGGCAAAACGCACAAGACATAGTACCTTCAATGACCTTAGATGCGATATCGCTTCTTTATAGCGGAAATAAACTGCTGCAGAAAAAGTTAGGTGCCATGCAAATTGTAATGTGTAATTGCATTACTCATCACAAATGTATTTGTCAGAGCCACCAGCACTTGCACTCCATTTCCCAGCATCCCTCTGGTTCCTCTCCTGCACTCACTCACCAATCACCTGCACCTGCAAGTCATCAACACTCATCAGCACTCCCTATTTAAGCAGTCACCTTTCTGTCTCGTCTATGGATAGCACACTGTCATATGAACCTTGGACTCCTTACCTGCCACTTCCAGATCCTCCGTTGTTCCTTTGTCTGTTCTCCCATCTGCTTCGCTCCATACCTGCAAAGAGACATTAACTAGTGATGGGAAACCGAGGATTTCTGAAGCGTTTGAGGCTTTCATCAAATTGTACCGAAAAAAGGTTCATTACTCGAAGCTTTTAACACAGTGCGCATTAGCGACATCTGGTGGTCAGACTTGTTTTCTGCACCATATCTAAATCATCGCGGAGCAGATCTACGGTTTGAAAAAGCACGTGACCAAACAAAGCGTCGGAAGTCCGTGACATACGGAATCACTCTTGTCTTGGATCAATACAGTTCTATCTAATCTAAATTAATTTGTGACAATGAGAGACCACAACTCGTGTCATCGTGTCACGAAGCTTCAAACGACATCAATCACATGGTATTGTCATTTCGATACAAGCATCGGTACAGTGTGTGATACAATAGTGCTTTGAAAACTGCGTCGGAGCCCCGGTATCAACCGTCCCATCACTATCATTAACCATTACTTCTTCAGCTAAGTGACTATTCAACGTGCTTGTGTGCTATTCTCACCTGCATCATCCACCTGCCAGTTTCCGTGCCTCTGTTCTCAATGAACTACCTGTTTAACACTTACCTGTCTGCCTTCGTCTGTGTCCCTGACAGTATTGGAGTAAAAATTACATTTACTTGCTCAAAAATGTAGTCAAGTAGTGAGTAAAAGTTGCCAATATCTTTGATACTCAGTACAACTACAAAGTAGCCAAAAAGATACTTAAGTACAGTAACTAATTACATTTACTCAAATACTTTACACCTCTGCGATTTATAAATCGTGCACATGATTGAGCGAATTGAGGGATCGAATTAGTAAATCGTGCATTTCATTTGCGGGATCGTACACTCTTTGAAGAGATTGAACCTTTGCAGTTCAAAACAGAACTTTAAAGTGCAAATATGAACTTTTAACTATAATAAAGGTTCAAAGTTGAACCTATAGGTTCTATAATGATCCATTGATTATTTGGCACATGTTGTGCAGTTCATTTTAGAACCTTTGTTGTGGCAGAAGGGTTCAGATAAGATCCTGGTCTGTTGTCAAGGTTCCTTTATGAAGCTTATAAGATGGACTGTAAAAATGTAACTATTTTGTTATTAGCTGGGGCCCTTGCTTTGCTTTTAGCCCCTGAACATACTGAACATGGACAAGAATGGAACTTTTTTATTTTTACAGATTCAAAAAATTGCCTTGAAGCACTTGAATAATTAAAGACACTCCATAATTGTTCAGCTGTTAGTTTAAAAAGACGTACAATTATAAGCAAAACTACAGCCCTGAAATACCCCCTGCTTTCAGGTTGATAAATACATCATTTTATATATATATATAGAGAGAGAGAGAGAGAGAGAAGTCAATAAATTATAAATCAGTAAACCTTCAAAAAAAAAAAAAAAAATTAACTGTAAATTGTAAAGTGAACTACAAACCTTTTCTCTAATTAATTTGTTTTAATTTTACATTATTTTCATTTCTTTCTTTTGTTTTATGAAGATATAGGCTAGTCTATTGAAACATCAGTGTTACGTTTTACCCCTTATAACACTCTATAACAATCAGGCTATTAATTAATTCCTCTTGGATTCTTATAGTAAAAATGCCATCCAAGAAGTAGTATTATTAATAATAATAATTATATTAATTATTATTATTTTATTATGCATAACAACAGTACTGTTCTGATTATTTGCGGAAACAAAAATACAGTTACATTTTTCATTTTTTTTTCATAGTAATAATAGTAATGTGTATACCTATTATTATTATTATTATTATTATTATTATTATTATTATTATTAAAAATGTATTTTTGTTTCCACAAATAATCAGAACACATAATCCTCAAAAAAACATTTATTTAGGAGATATATATATATATCATTTATTTTTTTAGCCACTTTAATTCTGCCAACAGGCCTACTGTCTTATTAACAATTCATTAGCAATTTTATTTCACTTAAGTGGTGTAAATGTGTAAATAATCCATATTAAATTCATGTTATTTTCATTTTGTGAATTAAATTGTGAAATTTTTATTCTGTCTATACAACGTAAATCACTGAATCTTCAATGGTCTGTCTCGCGCAAAAACCGTTTAAACCGTTACTTTGTTGCGCGAGACGTCAGCAGATCGACTAGACTAGAGGATCGACGGGAATATTTTAGGTAAGACAAAATAAAATGTCAAAATAGTTATAAACCTTCTTGATATCTGTGATAATATAATGAGTGTAGTGTCATAAGGTTGGAGCTCATTGTGCGACTCTTTTTATAGGCAGTAAGATCGCAAATTTGATTGGATTCAGAACTTTTAAAAAAGGTAAGCAAATTTGTTATTTGTTATAACTTGTGTTATTTGTTATATTTGTTTGTTTGTTTTATCTCTTTTTTTTTAATGTTAGTAACAAGATAGTAATAAGAGTGTTTATGATTCGTTGGCTATATGGATATAACTGTATGCAGGCCTAAGATACAATCTTTTTAATTATCTACATCAGTGGTTCTCAACTAAAATTCATTACTAATTCTTGCTAATTTACTTTATTCAGTTTCCTTTTAATTTTTAGTTAAAATAAAGAAATGTATAAAACCAAAAAGATTTAAAACTCCCTAGGGTTATTTTCGCGCAATTGCGCAGGGAAAACTAACCTTCTAACGTCCAACCAGTAAACCAGTATAACCGCTTTGAACGCAGAAAACTTAACAGCATTGACATTTATCGTGGCAAGTTTACTGACGACTTCAGAGACTGAACATTGATTTTTTTTATGTTTACAAAGGTAAACATGTTAATATAAGCAGCTGTTGTTTTTATGAACGTTAAAGTAACTGAAAATATAAAAATTTGGTTATATATATATATATATATATAAATTGGTTGTATTCCTAAATGTTTTACTCTTAAAGGGATAGCTCACCCAAAAATTAAAATTCTGTTTAAAATTGTTCCAAACCTGTATGAATTTCTTTATTCTGCTGAACACAAAGAATATTTTGAAGAAAGTTTGTAACCAAGCAGGAAAAAAATAATACTATGGTAGTCAATGGTGCCCCAGAGCTCTTATTAACATTCTTCAAAATATCTTTCTTTGTGTTCAGCAGAATAAAGAAATTCATACAGGTTTGGAACAACTCGAGGTCGAGTAAATGATGACAGAATTTTCATTTTTGGGTTAACTGTCCCTTTTAACCCTCATGCACTTGTAGCAGTTTTACTCTGGTTGTGTTTTGTTGTATTCAATGAAGACAATACGGGTGGAGCAGGTCTCAGGATGTTTTATTCTGAAGAAGCAGGTCTGCAGAAACACACAGAGCACAATTAATTTTTTTGGAATACACGTCTCTCCCCTTCGGTTCATCCATACAGCATGGAGAAAGCAGCACTCTCTTTTGAAGAGCGAGAGAAAGCACAACCGACCTCGTCAACAGCAAATGTGCTTCTAAAGATGGCGCTGTTCGCACATTGCACGAGTTATCATGTGCGTCACCAATATGTGCCCCATAAAATATTCTGCATGAACAGTTCCTACTAGAATTAATTATGTTATGCCCATTATGATTCTGAACACAAACATGAAAATAAAAAAATTAAGTTTTGATGAAGTTCATTAACATTATACTTTATATATTGTAATATTTGAACCAGCTACACACTGTTCGATTTCAGGTCACAGTCCAGGTCAAATTGACCCTGTTTGGATTCAATACAATTCCCCAAAAATCACATGATGAAAAAAAAAAAAAAAAAAAAAAAACAAGCAATACTTTTCACACATTACAAAGAATAAATATCTGAATTTATGATTTATAAAAAAAAAAAATTAACTATTATTTTTAAGACTGCCCCTCCCCCCACTCATGGGACATTTACCATTATACATTTCTATCAATAATATCTTAGTCTAAACCTAAAGTAATCTTGACAAACTTAAAAAAAAAAAGAAAAAAGAAAGAAATTACAGCAATAGATACATAACAATAGATTATTCATTTGTGAAGCAGTGCCAAACTTGAGTCTGTGCTCTGAAGTATTCATTGTAACAATTTAAGTTGAAAAAGTCATTTTCAAGTCTATGCTCAAAAAGTGGGACAGACAGTTTTGTATTTTGGGTCTGTAGTTGCTTTTGAATGGCTGTCTGTATGGGTGAAATTGACCCACGAACAGCAAGATTGTATAAAATTTCTGTATGCACATTTCACAACACATCAGTGTTTTGAAACTTTGCATGCATGTTCATCACCCTAAATGAGAAAAGTCACAAAATTTTAAGGAAAAAAAAAAAAAAAAAAAAAAAAACATTTAATTGTATTTCAGATAGATTTAAAAAAAGAAATGATAGCTCATTTTTACCATATGTGGCTGACAAAATATTTTTCTATATTGAAATGTCACTAAATTTCAAGAAAAAAAAAAAAAACATAGGTTAACTGATATTTTCGAAAACTCAAAAATCAAAATGGGTCAAATTGACCCACAACAGTTGTAAGGGTTAAAAAAGAAAATGTAAATACTATATTATAAGCTCAAAAGAGTGCACAGCTTTGAGAATTTACAGTCTCGTCACAAAAATCAGTACAAACATAATAGGCTTCCAGCACCTTCAAGTGCTTGGACCCCTAACTAAAGGTTGAGAACCACTGCTATATACCTCATTAACATTTCTTCTATCCATAGATTCTGATCATGATTAATTGTTTATCCCCATATCAAAGAAATCTTATATGATATCAACACATTGTTCTCTAAATTTTAACACTTTTCTGTATACAGACTGAAATAAAGATGGGCACAGAGGTGATTCAGTGGACAATCCAAGATGTGGCTAATTGGTTGACTGCAAACAGTTTCCAGGAATTTATCCCTACATTTCAAGGTTAATCTGACAGAAATGCCCACTCTCTTTAACTGTCCACTATGCAGCAAACAAACATTCTCCCTAATTAAACAGATTCGACATATTGGCCTTTATCATCAAAATGAACCAAAATTTGAATTCACATGTGGATTGAACGGTTGTGGCAGTCAACAAAACCTTTAGTTCCTATAGATCACATACTTATCGCAAACATAGAGACCTTCTTTCATTGGTCAGTGAAGAAGGGGACGTTTGTGATGATGAGCATTGTAACTCAGAGGAACATACGGAGGACTTTCATGGTCTTGAAGAGGAGTTGCCTAACACTAATGTGGAGGACATTGCTAACTGCAGAGAGTTTAGAACAGAAGATTTACTTGCAAACCTCAAGCGTAATCTTTGTCTTTTCATTTTGAAATTAAGAGAGAAGCATTGTATTGCTGCCACAGTTCAGTTCAGTATTGTGGAGAACCTGCGAGTCATCTTTCAGGAGTTCACCACTCATTATGCTGAGATTATAAGATTTCATCTTCAACAACAACATCAAATTGACACTGATGCTGATGACGATTTATCTGAACTACTTAATAAGCAAAATGTGTTTGATGAATGCCTTCGACAGATCAGTAGTGAATGGATGCTTGAGCACTATTGTGAAGATGAACTTGAATACATTGCACCTGTACAAATTCCGCTGGATCAAACAGAACATGGTGCACATTTCCAGTACATACCTCTCAAGGTAAGAAAGGTTGCTCAGAATGAGGATGTGTGGGCAATGCTTAACCAAGAGAAAACACCCAAACATCAGGATGTTATGGAGGACTACACTGATGGAGACCAGTTCAAAAGTTGTGAGCTTTCTTCCTTTCCGAACGTACGTCTACATTTCTACATCGATGAATTTGAGATTGTTAACCCTTTAGGCTCTAAAAAGGGAAAACATAAACTGACAGCTGTGTATTTTAAACTCGGAAACATTGATAAGAAATATGCATCAAAACTTGAGAATATTTACCTTTCATCATTAATCAGACATCGGTATATTGAAGAAGATCTTACCAACTATAACAATCTGTTTCAGCCTTTGATTGAAGAAGTGATATGTCTTGAGACCGAGGGAGTGACTCTGTCATGTAATGGGGAAAGCAGAAGATTCTATGGCACAGTAGTCACCATCTCAGCAGACAATCTTTCAGCTCACTCTTTGATTGGGCTGAAAAGAAATTTTTCACATGGGAGAATATGTCGTTTTTGCATGGCCACAAAAGAAGACATCACTACCAAATTCAAAGAAGAGGACTTCACTCTAAGAGACTCTAAGAGAGTGTTAACTACAGATATCACCTGCAGGCTGTCTGTGAAAAATCCTGATAATGGGTCTGTTTATGGTATGCAGAGAGAGTGCTGTTTCTCATCTCTTAACTATGCTCCTACAGTGATAACTCACTTGTTTCCACCTGATGTGATGCATGATATTTTGCAGGGAGTTATTCCTAATGCTCTCAGATGGATTCTTCATCAGTTAATCCAGGATAAACACTTCACCCTAGATCAACTGAACTTTGAAATTGAAAATTTATCATATTCTGTAAATGACAAAACATCTAAGCCACAAATCTTGACGGAAAGAATGTTGCGAAGCAAAGGTCAACTCTCTGGTAAAGCTTCAGAAACCTGGACATTGTTTCGACTGCTACCACTAATGGTCGGATATTATGTACCTCCAAACAAGCATTGGAACTGCTACATTTTACTGCGCGAAGTGGTAGATTTGATCATGGCCCCAGTGGTTAGAAGATCGTGGATACCCTATCTTGAGGAGAAAATTACAGAGTTTTTGGCAACATTTCATGAACTCTTCCCTGATGGTGTCATTCCAAAAATGCATTTTTTAGTGCACTATCCTTCACTTATGCTGAAATATGGGCCATTACTTCATTTGTCTTGTATGCGGTTTGAGGCAAAACATCAGTATTTCAAGAAAGTGTCTACTGTTGTTTGCAACTTCAAGAACATCACCAAATCACTTGCTAGAAGGCATCAGCTGAGACAATGCTGGGAGTAAGCTAAGAAGAAAAGCATTGGATATGAAGTGTGCCATGCCTCAGGAGCTTGTGATGTACCATCAAACACCCTGCCTTCTTTAGTATTGGCCACACTGGAATCACAGATTGGAAGACCTCTGTCAAATGAAGTCCTACAAAAAACAAATTCCATCACAGTTAACAATACAGCTTATAAAACTGGAGAATGCAAAGTGATTGACACTGTACACACTGAAGAGATTCCATTATTTCTCAAGATCAAAGCAATATATGGACACAGTGGTTCGTGGTACATGTTTGGAAAAATACTCATTCCATTCAAATTTGACAGTCATCTCCATGCATACAAAGTTACCGAAACATCTTGGTGTGCCCTTGAAGTAGGGAAAGAGTTAGCTTTCCATGGACTGGACACTTATAAAAACCTGGAAGGAACTCTTTTGATCCCCTTGCGACATTGGATTACTAAACATTAGAATGTGTATGTGCATTTATACACAATTCCTAATGCAGTTTGGTGGAAAATGTTGTACTCCTATTGACTCTTCTTGTTTTTACAGAGAATGAAATTGATGGGGACACTTTTGTGAACCTAACTGAAAATATGATATCAAAAATATTTCCAAAAATGAAGGATCAAGTTAGATTTATAAGATTACAACAAAGCCTAAAGACTGAGATGCCCTCTAAGACCACACACACCGATCATGAGTAAGTATGTTACACCTATATTTTAAGTACAAAGTATGTAGACAAGCCCTACTAATTTCTGAGTACAAGATTTTCAGACACAACCACTGAGTTTTAATCCCAGTATATATGCATTACTACCAATTCAAATCTTAACAATATCAAAAAAATAAAAAAATATTTTGGTGTTTGTAACATGCACCTCGCTGTAACATTGTCACAGATTCACCCAACACACCCTCAGCACCAGGTCCTCCAGCTCTTCCCACTCATTCCCAATCACCGAGTACTGAACTGCCACACCTGTTACACCCTCATGAAGCACCACATATAAGCACACTGTTGTGAAACATCGCAAACACATAATATTTTTCAACTGAAGAAATCTCTTATTTGTACATTTAATAGCGTACCAGATAATGCTGGTTAGACTGAATAATTAAACACTTACAGTGTGCAATGACGCACACGGTGGAATTCACCATACAATCTCAACGTGCTCCAATCACACAACATTGTCCCACCATACAGTCTCAATCTGAACAATATGAGCAATATATGCCGAAGATACAGTTGGTTGACGGTAACCCACTTTGACTCAATTATTTACAATAATGCGCACCAAATTTCTACCTTCTTCTTTACATTGCCATATCAAATCTTGTGTTAGTTTCCCCAAACAAGACTTCAGAGATTGAACCACGCCTACTCGGTAGACGCAACACTTGAACAGAATGCTGCACAACTATTATAATGTAATAAATCAGCTTGAACATGACCTTTTGCATACCAACGCTTTAATAAAGAACTGTTACTTTTACCTTTGTGTCTCCTCTCCTGTGTTGTGATAAACATACAAACATAACACTTCTCTGAAATCTTTTTCTGTAGGACTTCAGTTGGTATTTCACATGGCCCAATCTCAAAAAAGAACATTGCCCAAAGTGTGGCCAGCAAATTATCAGCTGCCCAAATTTCCATTGGCAATACAAAAAAAAAAACTTGATGAGGAGAGCAGAGATTTTTTTTTCTCCAACAGGACGGAACAAATGGAGATCGAAAGTAATTCAAACTCTGTTTGATCAGATGTGCACATATACATGGTAATTGTATAGCATAATTAATAGCATAAGCATAATAGCTTGATTTTAGAGCATGATTGAGGCCTATTTTTTTCTATCTCTTTTTTTTTCCCAGGTATCCAACAAGTGAACAGTACAACAAGGTGTGTTCAGCCCTTGTTACTAAATACAAATTCTTGAGAGACAGGACAGGAAGGGGATATGTAAGAACATGACAAGAATTTTTCAATTTCATAAACCCTTAAATACTTCTTTGATATTATCTTGAAGGTGATACATGTTTAATTAATAGTGTTATTTTTCCATTTAAGGAGTCATGGCATGAGATTCTTAAGAACAAATTTAAGAAAGAAAGATCACCCTTGGTTGACATTGAAGAGATAAACAGTATTCGCAGCAGATTTAGCAGAGTAAAGAACAATTCTCCAAGCATCCAACAGACATCTGACACCAAGAAGGCAACTAATAAAGAAGTAAGCCAAATGATATGACACCTTAATGGATATTTACAGTAATGGATGTCTTTATTTATTTATTTATTTTATTGTTTTTTTTTTTTTTTTAGACTGTGGATCTATCTGTAATCCAAGACATGTACCAAAAGAGACAAAGGTCTGAAGAGGTAAATAGAATAATCTTCAGGATTTAAGAATAGGTCAAAGTATACTGTTATTAAATAAGTGCATGTGTTTTTGTGGATAGAGTGAATCAGGAGAAGATGAATACAGCATAGGGATCCACTTGGAGAAAATGAGAACAGAATGCTTGAAGAAGACACCAAATGTCCGCCTTTTACAAGACTGCATGGCACGGACAAGGAATGAGAGGGCAGACTACATGAAACATCACTCCACAAAAGAAATACTATCACGATATCCAGCCCTTAAAATCCCCTTAATTGTGAGTAGAATTGTATTCCAAATTATGACTTCAAAGCAATGAACATTTGAACATTTTTTTTTTTTTTAAATATATATATATATATTTATGGATAATAAATATACAATTAACAATTAACACTAACATATAGTATAATATCCATGGATATTTTCACAATTTTACATTTAAGGTCTCTCAATGGCTGCTGCTATCCTGCTGCTTCCACTTTTATTCAAGGAGAGTCCGAGATCTCTATATCTTATCAATGAGGTATAGTAAACTTATAAAATTTGTTTTTTTATGCTCCTTCTTTTTAAATGTGTGCAGTGGCGCAGGTATGACATCAAAACCCCACACCCTGGTTCCCAAGATTTTCCTATGGGATTTTATATATATATATATATATATAATATTTTTTTTTATTTTATTTTATTTATTTTTTTTTTATTACTAAAATAGAGCCTGTGGTAAACATAATTTGATGACACTGACATTTTGTCACCCATACCGAAAACGTTTCTAATAAGTTACTATATGAAACAGTGTGCATGTGCAATTTACAATGTAGAACAAAACGTCAAAGTATCTTCAAGTTTGAGTCACCATGTTTAACACAGGCTTTATTTTACTCATATGTGACCCTGGACCACAAAACCAGTCATAAGGGTCCATTTTTTGAATTTGAAATTTATCTGAAAGCTAAATAAATAATCTGTCCATTGATGTATGGTTTACGGAAGCCCTAAACGGCCATGGATTATTATTTTTTTCTATCTTGTTTTGTCGTGATCACAACTTAATTTTCTTGTGATCTCGAGATAATAAAAGTTGTTCTTTGGCCTTAATGCTTGCGTTGCAGTATTTTGAGTTGTATGTGGGGTCAAGTTCATTGCCTGTTGTGGTCTTTCAGATCATAACCCATTTGTTTTTCCTGTCCTATATGCATAATTCTAACCAACAAATAATGTGCTGGGCATTAAAAATACAATGTTTAGTTCTATTTAGAAATTCTGTAGAAAGGAAAAGATAGTGTTTCGGTGGTTTAAAATGGTTAAACAACAGTGTGTTGATTTTTAGTTTTTAGTTGTTGTTTTTTTTTCCAATATGTGTTGATAACTTTTGTGTGTTCTTTCATTGTTGTTCTTTGAGATTCAGATCTCCACTGATTTGCCAATTCACCCTTCGTTTGATTGACAGGCGATCTGATCAATTGTGGTGCTGAATCTGCCATTTTGTCCGACAAACAAACCAGAGACAGGAGAGTTAATAAATTAACGTCGGTTGACTTGAACTTAAAAAATTGTCTTTCTGCGGTTGAAACAACATACCTTCTAATGTTAATGTTTATTACTAGTAGGAAGAGATAATCGGTTCATGTACTGCTTGAACTGAGACACTAAAGCGATCTGTCATGACACATTAAAGAGCCACAAAACAATATTTATTGTTTGAATTTCTTAAAAAAATGATAACATTTGAAAGCTGAGACTTTGTTTCATACCAAAGTAACCTTCTCTGTCTTGTCTGTCCCCTTTGCTCAGCAATGTATTTTTTACTCTGTGAGAATGTGTGGGGTGAGAGCGCATGGCTTGTTGGACAAAGCAACAGTAACTAAGGGGTGGGGTCTTTGCAAAGGGTCAATTGTGGTGCCGCTGTGGTGAGAAATCGAGTTCCCCCAGGAATGGGGTCTCCTTTAGGACCCCAAGTGATCCCATTGGTTCAACAGACTTGAGTATTGAGTATTATTTGGCTTGTGCTCTGTCTCTCTCCCTGTCTCTGCTTGCCTTGCAGTTAATTAGCCACACCTGTTGCTTGTTAGGAGTGTGCTGCAGAGCTACCACTATAAGAGAGCAGAGTGGACACTGCTTGTAGAGGTTCACTTCTCCCCTGTTCCAGACTTGTGTGTTTTTCTGTGCAATTGAGTGTAAAACCAGTGTGTTGACTTTTGAATTGAAGTAACTTTGCACACCTTGTGGTTTGTGTGTGCTCTGGTGTTTGCTTCCATTTTTTTTTGCTTAACTAAAATTACTAACTTTAATTTGAATCACTGAGTGGTTTAATCACATTTCTGGGGCAGAGGACTGAAGGGATGAAGGCAATCTGGTTTAATTAAATCCTGTTACCATCTCCTAACTCTAGACTGGGAGAACATGTATTATTATATACCATTGGTATTATTGTGTAAAAGTAATATTAAATTATTTTCACAGAACATAGTATGTTGCAACAATCCTTATCCTCATACACATACAACATACATAAACACATACATACACAGGGTTTGAAATTAACTTTTTTACTCACCAGCCAATTTGGCTACTAAATTAAGATACCGGCCATTCAAAACTTCTACTAGCCAAAACAGAAATTTATATATATATATATATATATATATATATAAATTAATGTTTTTTGGAAGCGTTTTATTTTTGTGTAGAATAAAGGAATTGTAAAAGTCATAGTCTCCTCTGACATTCATTCAAAAAAGCCAAACTGTTCTCATTCCAAAGGCGTCTGATAATGATAATGAAAACCATGCCCAAAATCCCCATGCCCTTCACATCAGTATCGTCGGCAACTGTTTTCAGGCCTCTACAGAGGATGTGCTAAAGGTCAGTAACCTGAAAGAAAACAGGAAGGAGATTTGTTCTTGAGCAAATACACAACCATATACAGTATATACATATTAACTGTGCTGCTTGTCAAATGGATAAATTTAGTGCTTATAAATAAGGCAAAAATCACTACAACTATTGCTCATACTTAGGGATTTCAACAGCATATTAATATTAAACTTTGGCCTCTATCATTTGTGCTATTGATATGAATGATATCTCAAATAATGCAGCTTGTTAAGGAACGATGTGCTAATATTGTTCTGGTCAGTTAGACTTACAAACTGCACCTGACAGGCAATAAAAAAGGCACAAAGTATTCTCACAGATTACAAGCAACAAGTCATATTTACAGACCAAGAACACCATAGAAACCACTGAAAAACTGTGAAAACCACCCAAACACCACAAATTGCCTAACATCCTACCACAGATCCAGCAAGATAACAAGAACTTTCTTCATAAGAACATGTAGTTACTGTGCTTGTATACACCAGCAACTGTGACAATATGTACTTAGTAAAATGTGAAAGATTCATCAAAACATCATAATCTGGGGTCACTAATGGAACCACTTTAAGTACATTTAGTGCAATGTATTTCTTTAAATACATTTAAAAATGTACTTTTAATACTTCGTGAACTACAGTTAGAATATATTTGAAGCATTGTTTTATTGTGCTTCATGTACATTTCCTATACAATTTTAGATCATTACAAATACATTAGCATTACAGTACTAGCTTATTATAAAGCAGATTTTTTTCAGTATATACACATATACACTTTGAAATCTAGAAAACTTTAATGTACTATATATTGTTGTGTACATTACAAATATTCTTACAGTACATAAAAAAGTACAGCAGCATTTAATCTTTTGACCAAAATACATTCTAATAAATGGAAGAAAAAAAAAAAAACATTTCAGTTATACCTGTATTACTGAAAAGTACAAAATTTTACATCAATGAATAAGCATTACAATGCAATTTTCTGAAAAGAGAAAAATGAGTATTTGAAGGCTGCTTTATCACAGGATCTGTGAAAGGGAAAAAATAATTTATATAAAATTAGCCAATGAATATCAGTTTTGCATCCATGATTGAATATATAGTATGTATTATAATTTGCATTGATATTCATTAGAATTTCGTTGACTTAATTTACCTTTTGACTATATTCTCATCAAGCTTGACATATGAGTGTTCATTTTTATCCTCGTCTGAACAATGAACATAAGTTTAGAAGAAGCCCAACAACAACACTTACAGTGAGCAGAGTTCAATCACAAAGTCACTGATATTGATATTTGAAGCAATAAAGCAACCTGTGATAAAGCAAGCTCATGTGTTCCTAAAATTTAAAGCATCAAACAGCACATACAGCAATAACTACAGTAATCCAAACGACCCCAATGGATGAATTAATGTCTTCTGAAGTGAAACGATAAGTGTTTGTAAGAAAAAAACAAATATTTTAAATTTTTAAACTGTAGACTAATGCTTCCGAACAACTGTCATCTGCGCATGTATGAGAGGGTTGAGAGTTCACGCTTGACGTAACTTGAAGCGTGACGTAAGTGCATCGAGAAACTCACACGAAAAACGCAGATGTCAGGTTTTTTTTTTGTTTAATGACTGTTCTAAACAAAATACACAGAATAACAGATAATAATAATGAGAAACAAACAAGACAGAAGAACAGAGAAGGCAGTTCTCACACGAGTTTCATATGAAACTCCCGCGAGAATGTCATGAAAGCTTCACGTTGCTCATTACAATGTGCTTCGTCAAATGCGAAGTCGACTCTCATGCACGCTCTGGTGACTGTTGGTTGGAAGCGAAAAGATGAGTAAACCAGAATACAGAATAGCAAAAGACATGGGATTCCTTCTTAAGATTCATCAGTGGAAAGATTGAAAATGAAGAAGAGGAACAAGAGGAGGTGCAAAACGTGCCACTTTCTGTCAGGACTTTAGAATTTAAAATGAAAAGTTTTTTTTAAAAAATGAATAAATTAATAAGAAGTGTTGTAGACCTGTTTTGAATTAAGTTGTTTTTCAAATAAAGGTTTTGGAGTCAGTGATATCAGATTGTGTGTTTTTTATTGTACTTACACTGTAACTACATGGAACAAGAGGGTAACAAGCACCACTTTAATTTACAGCCCGCAATGTCACACTTACACTATAACTACATGGGAAAAAATTTCCCCAGTATTTAAAAACAAAATTGCAATAGTTTTACTTGCCTTGAAACATGTAAGCCCAAACTAAAACAGCTGCACTTTTGCTATCAAAACAAATTACTGTGTAAATGCACTGATATGTCGCCTACCCCATAATTTTGTTTATGCTATTAAGCTATTAAATTTAATTATGTACTTGTACACTATTATTGCAAAAAGGTGTGCAGTGTATGTTCTCGCTAAATTGCTCCCAAATGTAAGATTGTTGTCTATCATAATAGTACAAGTACCCCTTATTTCTAAAATACTTACAGTATAAATAATTTGTTATTTTCCTGGTTGTTAGCCCTTTATTCCCAAAACTTTACATATTGTTCCCCTATACTTACACGTACTTACTTTATAGGCACACTATAATTACAGAAAGTTATGCAATAAATTCCATGTAATTACGTAGTACTTTCTGGGCTGTAATCTAAAGCATTACCAAAAGGTTTAAAGAAATTAGAATTTGTAAAATATTGTATGCCAGGACAACTAGGACAAGTACCCTGCAGCTTTACCAAAAAAACAGAAACAATTAAAAAATAAACAGATTTTTACATAAATGACTCAAAGGAAGCACAAATTAGACTTCTGTATGGACATGTTGATAACATTTTCCTTCCAATATTAACCGAATCACCCTCTATTAGGCCTGATTCAAAATTCTCTATAACAGAGGTGATACGACATTAAAGCATACGCTTCTTCGCTTGTCTCTGCACTCGGATTTCAGTTTGTCTTTTATAGCAGCTGATCTGAAAAACAACAACAAAAAAGGCAGGCAAATGATGATCAACGATTTGTTTTCCTTTAAAGAATGACAGTATGTCAAGTACAGTGTACCTGGTGGGTAATATAATCGAAACCCTTCAGCCTTAGCAGTTTCAGATCATGGCTCTCTGTATGGCTCTCTTATAAGCATCCCTTTTTACAATTCAATCTTTGTACTTATCTGTAATTAGAAATGAATATTAGAAATAATCAATGAACACTACCATAGTTGCCTGGTCAGCTCAAACAAAGTAATTGTATGTTCATAAAAATGGTTTTTCAAAGATCAATTACCTCATTGATGAATGAAGCCAAGTTGTTAAGGAAATCAGAAATAAATACACAACTTAAATTTGCAAATAAAAAGAATGTTAA
The DNA here is from genome assembly GCF_019924925.1 of Ctenopharyngodon idella. Classification (NCBI taxonomy): domain Eukaryota; kingdom Metazoa; phylum Chordata; class Actinopteri; order Cypriniformes; family Xenocyprididae; genus Ctenopharyngodon; species Ctenopharyngodon idella. Next base: position 40,579,864 of record NC_067222.1, on the reverse strand, counting down.
ATGCAATGTTGTAGGCTACATGTTATAACAACTAATTATTTTTTTCTGCCAATGCATTGGACAATGTTTTATAGTTGTTATAAGACAGACAAATGTCACCACCACATATATTTTAAACAGATTTATCAAAGACTTTAGAAAGGGACTTTGACTTTATACTAGTGCTTAACTTGCTAGATATCTAGTGTCAGTATCATGTTACAGCGGTTAACGTCAGTATTTCATGTGTTATCTATTAGCAGATGCATAGCAGCCCTATCCATCTAGGAGAAAACGAAATAGTGAGCTTTTTATTTATGCAAACAGCAACTAAAAACTTGCCAGTTACTTCTGCGGGCAGCATCTGTTCGCGTCTGATTTGTTAAATTGAATTTAGCTACACTGAAAAAGACGTGCTGTTACACTTTGTATCAAAAATACAACTGGCACAGACAAGTAACGTTAATTAAATACAAATCTTACCTGGAGTCACAAAATAACAGGGTTCCAAAAGCCACACGAAAGAAAAACAGATATTTTAATGAAATCTCAGAGACTATATCCCTCCAATGAAAGACGATTCACCAAATCTGTTTATGTTTCAAAAAGTTCATATTAATTAACATATTAATTTTAAGTATGCTTATGGCAATGGTTAGTTATAGTTGGCAAATGTTTATAATACATTATAATACATTGTAAATGTTAAAAATGTTTTTCAAAATATCTTTCTTTTGCAAATATCAAAATTATAAATATAGAAAAATTTAAAATATATTGCCGTAGGCCTACACATGGTTATAAAGTACATTTAAACCCACTAAAAGCTTAAATAATTTTGCTATGTTCTTAAAGTTCACATAAAATATACTTTAAGTAAGAGTAACATTAAGTATATTTTCTGTAAATACACTAAACTTCACTAAAAGTATGCTTGTGTTTAGCATATTTTTTAAAAGTGTATCTAAGCATGTTTTTATTACCAAAGTACTTCTAGTATATTTTTTTTAGAAATATATTAAAATGCAATTCAATAATGCACTTCAAATGAGCATGTTGGGAATACAAATGTTTTAACATACTACTTAATACATTTACTACGTCTTTTTCACCTGGGATACCACATGGTCTTGTGGTTTTCTTGGAGGAAGAGGTGGCTGTTGGGTAGTTACTGGTTCAAATTAAACGCTATATAAGCACTCAAGATGAAGATGAAAGTGCATGAGGAGCTACTAAGAAAGAGGAAGGAGAGCTCACTGACAGGACACTGTGTACTGATTATTAATCGCTGATCGTGTTGCATTTACTTTATCACCATCAACAAGCAGCCATTACTGTTGCATAATATTTTGTTGAAAGGGGCCTATATTTATTAAAACCAATTCACATCAAAGTCTTACCAAGTTTATAAGTTTTAAACATTTTTTGTGCTGATTCAGAAATAACTACATACCCCAGGTGAAAAAAAAGTACACTTCCATAATGTACTTAAAGTGTTTTGTTTTCGCACAGTAATTTTGTACCTAATATACAAAAAATTCTTCTTTAGTACTTCTTAAGATAATCGTAAGAACATCTAAGTGTACTCAACTGTGCTATTTTGAGACACCATGAAATATGAACTAAAATGTGCTTTTAACATGCCACAGTTCTCAGCCTTACCCAACTCATCATAATGTTAATTATATACAGTTCATTTACATAAACATCACATTCAGATCTTGGTTAAATGTTAGATAGCAAATAACACATGCCATTATAACTATCAAAGAGACTGTCATTATATACTTTCATGTATATAATCAAACAACATACAGTATATGTGGTCTTAATAGGGAACCTATAATGCCCCTTTTACAAGATGTAATATAAGTCTCTTGTGTCCCCAGAATGTGTCTGTGAAGTTTCAGCTCAAAATACCCCACAGATTGTTTATTATAGCTTGTCAAATTTGCCACTATTTGGGTGTGAGCAAAAACACAGCATTTTGGTTTGTGTCCCTTTAAATGCAAATGAGCTGCTGCTCTTGGGCCGCTTTCCAGAAGAGGGCGGAGCTTTAACAGCTCACACTTCAGTTGCTCAACAAAAACAAAGCTGGAGAATCACAAGCAGTCAAAATGCCGATTTTCAGTAACAGTGTTCAGCCTCACATTGTTCAAACCGGAGTTGGACACTGATGGAGAGACTCAGGAAGAAGTTACAATATTTAGAAAGCATCTGGATATTTCTGAATAGTTATAAATTTATGTACTCGCTGTGGAGTTGATTCAACTCATTGACTAGCATGTGCCGTCATGCTAATCTTTTTTGCAAATCCAACGTTGAATTGACCCCCATCTGTGAAGCAGTCCGGTGTAAAATGACGACAACACTCTACTACAACAACTCTTCCTCTTCTCTAAAGCAACCCAACATGGCCTCGCCCCCTGCGTGTTCTCGGGGACAGGGTTTATGTAAATTTTAGGATTAGTCATGTCACTAACCTGGGAAGAAGCTTGTTTTTAAAAGTTTTGCAGCCCATAACCTAACCACAGGCTCTATTCTTCACCACAGTGGTAACCCTACAAAACTAACATAACAGACCCCTGTAAATCCCATCATTACACAACATTAAACACTTATCTTATGTTAATCTTGTGCAAAAACACACAAAATAACTCTTAATTTCAGCATTTATTTATACAGTCTGACGCAAAGAAAGATGGAGCGGTCACAGCGGTAATGATTCCGGTCATGAGTCGGAACCGCAGGTAATGAGTAAAACTGCATCAAATGTCTGTTTTGTTGGCAATAGGTGCCTAAGTGCATACAATGTAAACAACACGAATGTAGTGAATTCATAAATTAATCAATCATTCACTATATTAGCTTCACCCACGGCACGCCTTCAGGAGCTCCTTATTCCACTTCCATATTCGGATAAATGTCTTTCTATGAAATCCAAGCTTTTTGAGTTTGCAGTTTGTGAAAAAACAAGGACAAATATACCACTACTTCTCAACATCTCACAGCTCTCTAGTGTCTTGACTATTGTCCCAACAACAATTGTCTTGACACATTGTGGGGTTTAAAGCCTTTAACAGGAGGTGAGAACCCAATTTTATATTATTTCACACTCACAGTCTAGTCTAGTGATGAAAAATGCAACACTTCTGCAGAGTCTACATGATGTAAAACAATGAGAGAGGTAGGCATTTATTTTGAAATGTTTCAGACCTGCTCCATCTGTTGTAATTTCCTGTTCATATCCTGTTCTGCCCATGTACTGCATGCTGGTGTCTAACATAAGATCAGGCAATTCAGAGAAAGCAGAACAGAGAAGAACATATTCATATTCTCTATCAATCATGAAATAAATCATCAACAAACACATCAAAAATAACATTTTAGATTTCTAGATGTGAAGAACAACGATGCTAGTGTGAGGTTTATTTTTGTAGGATTATTTTGTGTTTATGTAAATTGAGTAATTTGGTTACTGTTCATGGGGTACTTCTGTCACATTATTGATATGGATGGGGAATTGGTGCGCTGACGCATGTGTAGTAGTGATATGTACGGGAGAAGATGAAGCAAGTCAACATGTTCAGCGCCCAAGTCCCACCCCCGAAAGTTCATGAACTTTGAAAAAGTATTACCTCATGACTTTCTGAATACAACAGATCGTGACATTATCAGGTGACCTCTGGCACCATAACAGGTCTACAGTATGAAGGAGGGTGAGAGTCTATAAACAGAGAGTCTGAACCAGTCAAGGAAAAGACCACCTGGGTGTTTATCAATCCCATAATACATAGCTCATCACAGTGTGTTATATGGGATTGTCATAAGGAATATATGCAATGCTGCCTTAAAATTGAAGTATCATAATAATGAGTTATCATACCATTATCTTTTTCCTTTTGAAACAGACTGTGATGTTGTGTTGGTTTTGAAACAGTCATCATTTATTTTCAGCTAGAAATACAATCTCTCCAACATCAACAGTATGATGTAAAAAGAAAGCCATTTCTGTTCCACAATGTCTGTAAAGCTGCGATATCAAAGAATCAATCACCAGATCACAGCAACACCAACACTACACAAATGGGTCTTGTTGTTGAGGGGTCTGGGACAGTACAGGTGCTGGTCATATAATTAGAATATCATCAAAAAGTTGATTTATTTCACTAATTCCATTCAAAAAGTGAAACTTGTATATTATATTCATTCATTACACACAGACTGATATATTTCAAATGTTTATTTCTTTTAATTTTGATGATTATAACTGACAACTAAGGAAAATCCCAAATTCAGTATCTCAGAAAATTAGAATATTGTGAAAAGGTTCAATATTGAAGACACCTGGTGCCACACTCTAATCAGCTAATTAACTCAAAACACCTGCAAAGGCCTTTAAATGGTCTCTCAGTCTAGTTCTGTAGGCTACACAATCATGGGGAAGACTGCTGACTTGACAGTTGTCCAAAAGATGACCATTGACACCTTGCACAAGGAGGGCAAGACACAAAAGGTCATTGCAAAATAGGCTGGCTGTTCACAGAGCTCTGTGTCCAAGCACATTAATAGAGAGGCGAAGGGAAGGAAAAGATGTGGTAGAAAAAAGTGTACAAGCAATAGGGATAACCGCACCCTGTAGAGGATTGTGAAACAAAACCCATTCAAAAATGTGGGGGAGATTCACAAAGAGTGGACTGCAGCTGGAGTCAGTGCTTCAAGAACCACTACGCACAGACGTATGCAAGACATGGGTTTCAGCCACTCTTGAACAACAGACAGCGTCAGAAGCGTCTCACCTGAGCTAAAGACAAAAAGGACTGGACTGCTGCTGAGTGGTCCAAAGTTATGTTCTCTGATGAAAGTAAATTTTGCATTTCCTTTGGAAATCAGGGTCCCAGAGTCTGGAGGAAGAGAGGAGAGGCACACAATCCACGTTGCTTGAGGTCCAGTGTAAAGTTTCCACAGTCAGTGATGGTTTGGGTGCCATGTCATCTGCTGGTGTTGATCCACTGTGTTTTCTGAGGTCCAAGGTCAACGCAGCCGTATACCAGGAAGTTTTAGAGCACTTCATGCTTCCTGCTGCTGACCAACTTTATGGAGATGCAGATTTCATTTTCCATCAGGACTTGGCACCTGCACACAGTGCCAAAGCTACCAGTACCTGGTTTAAGGACCATGGTATCCCTGTTCTTAATTGGCCAGCAAACTCGCCTGACCCTGACCTTGTGAAGAGGAAGATGCGTTATGCCAGAACCAACAATGCAGAAGAGCTGAAGGCCACTATCAGAGCAACCTGGGCTCTTATAACACCTGAGCAGTGCCACAGACTGATCGACTCCATGCCACGCCGCATTGCTGCAGTAATTCAGGCAAAAGGAGCCCCAACTAAGTATTGAGTGCTGTACATGCTCATACTTTTCATGTTCATACTTTTCAGTTGGCCAAGATTTCTAAAAATCCTTTCTTTGTATTGGTCTTAAGTAATATTCTAATTTTCTGAGATACTGAATTTGGGATTTTCCTTAGTTGTCAGTTAGAATCATCAAAATTAAAAGAAATAAACATTTGAAATATATCAGTCTGTGTGTAATGAATGAATATAATATACAAGTTTCACTTTTTGAATGGAATTAGTGAAATAAATCAACTTTTTGATGATATTCTAATTATATGACCAGCACCTGTACTTGTTGACTTGTCCAATTCATTAATCTAGCCCAAAGGAACACAGCTAGAAGACATTGTTCGAGCAAATAACTTTCACAATGTCAGCGCAACGTGACTTTAAATCTGTCACTCAACATTCCCATAGGAACCTCTGCTATGAATACAGGCTAAGGTTATTTTCGGCCTAAGCATTTTTAGGGAGGAACATAAGAGTATTGTTAACCCAAAACAATACCAAAAACATTTATGCGTTAGAAACTGGATGGGTGATGAAACAACAACTCTGAAAGCAGAACACAGATTCAGTTGTTCTTCAACTCTCTGACACCTTCATGGCAACCCGAAAACAGGAAGTAACACATACAAATGCACACATACAGCATTAGTGTTAACCAGCATATGGTTTCGGGGTTATTTATTTATAAATAAATAAATGTGACCCTGGACCACAAAACCAGTTATAGCATAAAGACATATAGCACATGTATATTTGTAGCAATAGCCAACAATACATTGTATGGGTCACAATTATTATTTTCATTTATGCCAAAAATCATTAGGATATTAAGTCAAGATCATGTTCCATTAAGATATTTTGTAGATTTTATATCAAAAATGCATTTATATGAGTGGATATTGTCACAGCTGGTTGACACAGCTATGGGCCTAATGTGTGTCTGTTGTTGAACCACAGGGAGACTTTCAGAGTCTCAAAGACTTTTTTTCCCCCTTGAACGGCTGGTTGCACCGGTGCGACCTCGGATTTTTTTTTTTAGTCGTACCATTGAGAAATTAGGTTGCACGTGCAACCAAATTGGTCACACTCTAGAGCCCTGTAGAACCTTAAAGGGTTCTATCAGGAGCTTCATATAGAACCTTTTAGGGGTTCCCATCATGAGATCATATTATGTATTTAGCTTTGAATTCATTTTGTTTTAAAAAAAAAAATTCCTTTTTTTTTTTTTTATTAAATTTTATGAATTAAACAGTTTGTAAACATATTTTATCAGTAGACACATTATATTCCATTTTCTGATGAGCTGCTCATTATTGCGTCTGATGGCCGCTTACACCTCAGAGGCAGTTGACTGCAGAAACTCATGAAGAACAGCATCTGTTAACAGAATATACAAAAGATATAAGGTCAGACAGCATGTTCAACTTTTTATTCACATTTACAATAGTCTGTCTAAATCCCACAATGAACCAATAATATTTTGAACAGTAAATAAGGATTAGCAGTAGGGAACTGTATCAGTATGGCATGTCGATATTGTTTTCGGTACATAGCCAAGCATACAACACTTTATGAATTAATATTGTACAGAATACGGGCCGAATATATGAGCAATGTATTGCGCTTTCAGTGTTTTATTAAATAAATTATACATTGCGACATTATACTTCACCTGAAAGCCCCCTGAGTGACTGAGCGAAGGGGATTCAGACGAGTACCGTGACGTCAGCAGCTCTGATTGGCTGAAGGCAGTGAGCAACAAAATCTGATTGGTCACAGACCAAGTTGAAGAGACATTTGAATTCCGATAAGTCTCAAATTCAACCACTCATATTTTTTTCGCATGTAACGTTATTTGCTGGTGTGTTGTTTAATATAGATTTGTGTGTACGATTGTAAAATGATTCTCCCACTGTAAAGTTAATAAACATATTTACACATATTTGGAAATTGTAGGCTATACTACATATATTAAAAATGGGCTTTTAATGCATTAGTCATACTGAAATAAATAAGCACAAGTAATAAAATGAATTCCAAGGATGAATAAGTAAACTTAAAAAATATACTCAAATTTAACTTTATTTAATATCCTGAAGTTGTGGTTGTAGCGAATCAGTACAGGTATTTAATTAATTTATGGGTGAAATATATGAATATAATAAATCATAAAGCTTTATGATTAATTATAATACATATACCGACCCGAGAGGGAATTATACATATATTGTGAATTAATTACAACGAATTATAATCAATCACATATATGATTAGTTCTGGTTTGATAATAATTTAGAGAAACTATTAGTTTGTCCAGCAAACCGTTAGCTCCTCATAGCCGATTATAAAAGGAAGGTTTTTCTCTGGCCACGAGAAAGACTTCCTATTCTAGCATCAATGCGTAAAGCAAGGATACTGGATCGAAACGTTAAAGTGACCTGGGTTTGTTGCATGAGCAAAAAAAACAATCGAGCATGAATATAATGTATTTAATATATGAAACTACGGATACAGAGACTATACTACTAGACATACACAAACAATACACATATATGGAAAACGAAAGTAAAGTCAAGAAAACAGAGGTGATCAAAGGAATGGCAACTTACTAACAGTTAAAACCTTTGAGAGCCAGCAAGGAAACTCAGCTTACACATCGAGCTTAAAACGCTTTGGAAAGAATGGTTCTATACTTGCATAGGTTCAGGTGCTGTGGTCGTTTCGTGTTTCTGCAGGAGTTTCGGTGCGTGCGGCTGAAGCGATTGGTCCTTTTCCGAGAAGGTGTTCTTCGGCGGGATTTTCAAACAAGGGTTTAACTTAAGAGTAAGATAACCGAAAAGGAAAGAAAAAGAGTCCGTCTCCTAGGCGATGAAGAGTGAAGACTTAGGGCGACGGATGAAGAGGGTTTGACAAAGAAACTTGTTGCCAAAAGATGGTCGTCCCGAAGAGAGGGGGCGCGTGATGGAAGCGCGGTCGCCGAGACGTCCGGGAGAGACGTGTGTTAAATGGCGAGAGACAATCGAGAGACAATGAGAGATGCGTGTCGTTGTGTTTTAAGGACAACAGGCCAGAACGCCTCCTGGGATACATCAGCCAATGATGAGGGTGCGATTCTGGCGGGCAAACTCTTTCTTTGTCTCCATTTATGACCTAATTTGCATGGTTTGCGAAGTGTCCGATCTGAGTACATTTTCTTCAAAGTACCATTAAAAATAGAAGAATGCATTTTACAGTCATGTGACATACATTTTCAATTAGAGCATAACGAAAGCTTTACAATGAGACCAAACTTGTCAGATGGCAAAGACATAAAAGGTGAGATACAGTTTATACTTGAGTTTTATCGTTTAGAAGAAAACTAATACAACTACAGTCATAGCTAAGCTTATATACTAGGGATAAATACATGCACCTTTAAATACAGCGACGGGTACATATTGGCACAGTCATATTTGGAGGATAAATGTACATTCACAATCTCCATGCGTGTTTGTGAGTGTCTGTATGTGTGTGTGTATTGGGGTTGTGGCCAGTGTCTGTGACCATATCACCTTTAGTCCCACCAGGGTGACTCTTTGAAGTCTCTGGAGCTGGTGAGACTATGTTCTGTTTTTCTTTACTGGGGTAACAAAGGTGCCAATGGGGCAATTGGTCCCGGACTTGCCGGAGCCGATTCGTGATTTACATGCACAGTTCAGGAGGCTAAAAGCATTCTGAAATGTCCAAAGTTGATTGACTAGCCAGATCTATCCAGACGCTACAATCCCCCTTTCGGCCAACGCAGTTCCTGTGCGGACTTCGTTGGACGGTAACAAGGTTCGATGGCACATGGATCCGGATGGTCAAGCAGCAGGTGGTTCCTACTGGTTCTCTGTCCATCTCGATGAGGCTGGGCATTTTCTTTGCCTTGAAACTTCCTCTCCTCTGTCTCCTTTTGAAGCCTTGAGGAAGGGCAGATAGGCACTTGTCCATGGACTCTTGCATCCCTTTGGTCCCTTCGGATAGGATGGAGGCCAGGCCCAGGGTGAGTGCGTACTTGATTGCTATGGAGAGGCAGAGGGCTGTGTCAGCAGCTGTCCAAGCCTGGGCTATAGGTGAGCTGGTCAGGACGGGCAGTCGGGAGAGTACTTGGAGGGCTGTATCAACGGGAGTAATGTCAATTAGCTGGGACCCCCTTTTCTCAATCATCAGTTCCAGTTCTGGATCTAAGGTGTGGTTGTGATTTCCGGAGGAGGATGAGATTTCCAGTTCTGACGGGTCCTCTTCGCTTGAGAGACGGTACACTGCCAGATTGTTGAGGTGAAGGATGGAACCCAGGGGTACCTGGATCCACATACTTTGATTGGGCAGGCTGACACGAGTGGCCGTGTCGTGCTGATTGTAGGTTAGGGTGTCGATGCGAGTGGGGGTGTGGACGAGCAGTCGAGCGCCCACAATCTTGGCTTGTGTTCCGATGACTGGGGTGTGAGGCTTGGCCTCGGCGGGGCAGCGTGTGTCGCTGATCACGGGCTGCAACCGGCAGATTCCTTCAGTGTGTTCTCTGAGGGAAGGCTTGTTAGAGCCGAAGCAGTGAATGTCTTTGGTCAAAATGCACCTGCTCAAATGGGGAGCCAGATACAGCTGTGGGTCGCTGTAGTGGTAGACTACCACATCTGAGGTATGTATCTTGGGATGGATGTTACCTTGCCACCACCTGACATTGACCTTGTCTTTGGGTCTGTAGATGTTATCTGGTTCACCGATGGGTGGATTGAGAAGGACGCCCACCTCATTCTGCTCTGGCTTGGCGCGCAGTAGGATGGCAGCACCCAGAGAGTCAGCGAGGTGGGCTGGAACAGTCTTGGTGGGTCTGCCAGTAGCAAAGTCCAGCATAGTTTGTACAGGGTACTGAGGAATCCTATTTACAGCCACGCTCTCCATAGAGAAGCTAACTTCTCGCAGCAGGTATGTTATCAGAGCTATACCCAGCGGACTTTGGGCAAAGTCATTTTGGGAGACTGTAAACAGTTGCTTCATTGAGTTCACCGTTTGGGTCAGCAGGAAACTGTGAGTACAGAGAACCACCACAATACCTTCCCAGGATTTGCTGATGGTTTGCAGGGTTTGACGCTGCTTTGCAAGTTGTTTTCTCAGCTGTGGGCAGAGCTCGTCGAGGTGCTGGTGAGTGGAGTAGGCTGTGATGATGCTGGGGTCTCCTGGTTGGTACAGGTGCACCGGCAGCATCACCTGCCGCGCCGTCATTAGTTCAGTGGGGGACACCCGAGTTGACTCCAGTGTGGTGTCCATGGTGGCTATGAACCCCAGAGGAAGTTTTACATTCCAGTCTTTCTGGTTGACTGACCATGAGAATGTGACTCCTCTGCGTTGCAGTGGGGTTCTGGGATTTGTGTTTGCAGTTTGGACTTGACAGCAAACCTGACATCCTCTGACATCCTCTGCCACATCTTGCTGCATGCTGGGCCAGTACGCCACTTGTTTTAATGTCTCATCAGTGGTTCTGGTGCCATGGTGTCTGGCATATGGTGTGTCGTGGGCGTATATCAGTTCACCCCCCTTTTGGCCTTGTGGCATTACAAGCTTTGGCGCCGTGAGGTCGTCAAGGACGTGTTTTAGGATGTTTAGTCCCACACGCAGCATGTGGTTGATCCCATGCAGCCGTTTGTGGCTAGGGGTCGCCGTGGGACCAGATGCCGTGATCGGGAGGTTGGAGGGGTTTGAGTGGTGGTTTAAAATAGTTCGTAAGGAAGTGTTGGTAATTTTGGTTGTCAGTGGCAGTGGCCGTAAGGTGGGACAATGTTGCAGGAACAGAACGCTGGCTGCAGGTTGCTGCTGCCACACTAAGGGTGGGTGACTGGGGTGGGGGTGACCGTAGATTGTTATGCAGCGTGCCAGTCTTGGCACGGGCAGTAGTTTGGTCGTTTTCACCTTTGCCACGCCCTGGTTGTTTTGAATGTCTGTTCACCTTTTCCCAGTAAACGATCATGTCATGTGTTTGGGTGATGTCATCACGTGTTTGGAACAGGTGTTGATGTTTCACCGACATGTTGTATTCAGTCCTGAAATTAGTTTGTTTCCAGCCTGGAAGATGGCATGTGAAACTAGGTCTGGCATTGCATGAGTCTGTGCAAATGAGGAGTTCTTTGATGTTATGGGCTGAGGCAACTTGAAGGGTTATGAGAGTAGCTGCTACTTCAACATACTGACGTGACTGGGGACCCCACCTGAAGTTCTGTGGTTGGCAGGGTTGGTTGTTTAACCATCGCACCCCTGCACCTGCCTGTAGGATGCCCTCATGGCTGTAGGAATGTCCATCGACGTAGGCCGTGGGCATACCTTGGCACGCATTCTCTTCGAAGTACTTGTGACAGGTTGGTTGTTGTTGTTGGGGTACTTCTACCTCAAATGTCAAAGCTGGTGTGTTGTTTAGGGTTTGACCACGTCTCATGTTGAGCCGAACAGCACCCCCTTTGGTGTAAGCTGGTACTACAGCTTCCTGTATGTTGAGCAGGATGCAGACCTCTGGGATGGTCTGGTCTGACAGGAAATTGGCAGTGTTGACGGGAACAACAGGGGACTGTAAAGTCATTGGAGCCCACACCAACTCATTAGCACTGTCCATATGAGCCTTAGGGTGCATCAGGGAGTCCGGAAAGACCAGGAAGTGATGGGTTAGACGCAGGTCATTCCATTTCAAGTTCAAAACGCAGATGTTTTTGGCAGTCGTCATGGTTGGCAGACGAAAGTCCAATGGGAAGTGTGTGTGCTTGTTGACACATGGGAGGTTCGGTGTTCCCTCAATAAGAGCACTTAACAGCGTGTGGCTGAAGGCTGAGTTGTCTGCCCACAGTGTGCGAATAATGTCTGTTGTAGTCACATCATTCAGCTGTGAGTCTGTGGTGACCTTGGAACAGAAGGAGTTAAAGTCTATGGTGAGTTTGCGTGTGCAGGGTAGCGAACTTGAACTTTGCCCTGAGACGGGGTTCCCGCGGCTAGCTGCAAGATTTCCCGTGACCTCTGTGACCTGACAGTCTGGCTCAGGTGACCTGGGTGACTGGAAGGGCAACGGTTCTCGTACTTGAGCCCAAATTTTCAGCTGTCTGAAGTCCAATAAGGGCTCAAAGCGATCTAGCAAGTCTTTGCCAATGAGCAAGGGAAACGTGTCCATTGGTGAAATGTATACGGGGTGTACCAAGCTCATTGGCCCAATGGTTAGATGAATGGGAGCTAATTGTTCAAGTTGGACCTCATTTTGGCTGTACGACTGCACATTTAGCTCACATCTTTGTGGTTTGAGAGTTCGATTTTGTCTCTTGGCTTTATCTCTGAGTATTTCAAAGAGGTTAGTTGACATCAAAGTGAGATCTGCTCCGGTGTCTACGAGGGCTTCAATTCTCACATCATTTTCCACAGTGATGGCTATGTACAGCTTTCGGGCCACCCCCTTTTCGATAAGGTTCCCCAGGAGTCTTGGTACCGGGGCTTGGGTGCTGACCGGTAAGCAAGTGGGGCTGGTGTCATGTGGTTCGTTAGGGAGGCAGACAACCAGAACAGCACTTTCTGGTAACTTGGAGTCTTGGTCATCGGTGTGATGATGTGAGTTGGTTGGCTCTGGATGTGCAGTTGTCAGCTGAGGTGGCTGGGTGACGCGGTCACTTAGTGATGCGTTAACTGATTCTGTGGTTAGTGGCTGGTCAGCAGTGATTTGGGTGTGAGGTTTTGTCGGAGGTTTGTCAGGGCAGACGTTGGGGGTAGGTTTCCGTCCTAGTCATAAGGAGTCTGGCTTGTCTTTCTTGTCTTCCTTGCGGTGCTTTTCCTGAATCAGCTCTTTTAGGGCCTTCAGGATCTCTGCAGACTCAGACATAGCTGCACTGTTCTGCTCCTGTGAACGCTCGGACTTGGGCTTGTTCGGTGCACGTCGAGAGGCATTCTGTCTTTGGCGGTCGGGGCTTGAAGTTCTGGCCGATGAAGATCTGCCATTTCTGGGTCGCCGGCTGGCCTCCCATGTGGCACTGCCCTTTGGGTTGCTGGGTAACCGGGACTTGTCCCAGACTCTTTCAGAACGCCCAGTCTGGTGCTTGGGACGGACACCCTCGTAGTGAGGCTGCCCTCTGTTGGCCGGGAACTGTCTTGACTCTCTGTGAAACGGTCTGTCACTGTGGTGCGTGTGTGTGCCCTCTAGGGCCAGTTCTGGACAGTGATCAGAGACCGGGTAAATGGTTGGATTTTTAACAGTCTTTTCAGATGCAGCCTTTTGCTTAGAATAAGCCTTGTGGGCTAAATCTCGCAGCTGTTGAGTAGACATACTCCGTGGGCAGGCCAAGACTCCCAGATGATGACTCACCGCAGGATGCAGATTTCGGAGAAACAAAGTCTTAAAGTTGAAATCTTCCTCCATTCCTGGCTCGTTTCGTGCTCCGAAGTAGGCCCTTCGTATTCTGTTGTAGTACGCTTGTGGGGTTTCCAGTCGGCCCTGTTTAAGGTCCATGGCCGCGAGGAGCCCTTGGTCCGATTCAGGGTCAGAAAACTCTCTGATCAGAGCCTGTCGCAGCTGCTGGTAGTCTGATTTGACAGCTTCTGGCTGCCGATCTAGAAAACTGCGCACATCACGGCTAGACGTAATTCGGAGTAGGTACAACCTGTCCCATGCATTCACGTTGGCCACATTTTGCAGCAGAAAGTCAATGTCCTGCAAATACGCGTGTACGTCAACGCCCCCTGCTGGGTTTGGGGTGAAAGTGGGGATATTCTTTGCTAGCTTGTCCAGCTCTTTGGGAGCCATGCCGTAGCTAGTGGCACAGGTTTTCTGGAGAGGCTCCCACCCTTTTACTGTTGAAAAAGGTTCTTGGCCGCTCGCGGGTGGCATCTTGGGCAGTGGACTTTCAACCCCCTTTTGAACTAGGGATTGTTGACTGGGCCTACTGGCCAGGAGAAACTCTGTGAAGTGTGCTTCCCCTCCCAAGTCACCTTGCAGTTTATAAGAATGTTTCAGTTCTCTGTGAACAGTGTCCAATTCATCTCTTAAATAATCTCTTTGCTGTTTCAAAGCAAGGATCTCACTTCGGGCCTGTTTAAGATGATTTTCGCAGGCCCGGGCCTTAGCGTCCCTTTCTTTCAGTTCGATCTCTGCTCTTGCTAGGAGAGTTTCCTCTTGTTGGAGTTTTCCAGTTAGTTCCTCTCTGGATTCCTTTTCCAACTGCTCTTTACGCTCCGCCTCCAAGTGGAGCTCTGCAAGGGCTTTTTGGAGTCTCTCTACCTCCTCTTGCAGCTCGGGGTTGGATTCATCCGCTGTCCCACGCTGGTCCTGGGTCTCGAGGAGTAGCTGATCGAGGTGATGTTGAGTCTGGGCCTGATTTCTTCTGGCCTCCCCGGCCTGAAGCTTGAGCGCCGCTGCTTCCTGCTCCAGGAGAGCGTTGCTCCTTTCGCTAAGCCTCACCTGGGAAATGAGGTTGTGGGCAAGTCCGCCAATGAGCTTGGCCCATTCTTTGTGGTTGTAGCTCTGCGTCGGATCGTGGGCCATTAGTCGATTTAGGTCCCCGTCCAACTGCTCACGGCTCAGGTGCTGGAGGTCACCGGCGGCGTTGGGCAGGAATGCGTTGGTCATGACGCCCAACCAGGTCTCGAGATGATCCCAGTGGGTGTCAGGGCTGGATGCTCGCGACATAGTGGCTTTACTGTTGACGAGAGAAAGACAGCACAAAAGAACCAATGCAAGCTCGCGCAGGACTAGCGCGTTACGTAATACGTAATTAGCTAAACTTTGTGTGTGATTCCAGTTAACTGGTGCAGACAGTTAGTGGAATATAGGCCAGACACTTATTGTCGATGGCCAGGAACGACCACGTGGGTTAATTTGTGTCGGCGAGTGCTGGATTTAAATAAAGATCTTGACAGGCGGAGGCTCTACGAGTCTACTAATGACTTTGGCTGCTCGGCCGTCTATCTATTATTCAGCTTCCGTGATGGCTCTCACAGGCTCTGCCTTTATGTGAAATAAAAGAGACAAACAGTAGAAAAACAGAACAGAACAGGATGGCTGCAATTTATGAGAAATAGAACAGTAAACAAATAGGAAGGAATGAAAATAGAATAGCAATAAAATACCACAAGAAGGGCTAGAGGGGAGAAGTGAAACTTCAGCTTATTACCACAGTAAGGGTTTATGACCGGGCCTGACGAGGGCGCTGTCGCGTCATAAAACCTAGAAGGATGGTATGGCTTAAGAGCAAAAGGGGTTTTGCCAACACTTCTGATTGGAGAATATCAAATATTCTGTGGCTTTCACTGAGCGAAGGGACTGTATGTCCTTAATCTCGGCCTGGGGTGATTTGTGATTGCTCAGACAAGAACTCAGTGGCGGGGGCAACCTCTCCTAGACGTTCCAACACTTGGCTGCCGTGTTCCTCGGCACCCTGTACCTTGCACTGCGATGCAACCTCTCAAACAGGGACTTTCAGCACAATTGCGTGTTTGGGCAAGGTGTTTGCGCCAACGGCCAGATTGGCGGCCAAAATTGTATTTTTCCCAACCCCAGAGTCTGACCCCGCAGGCAGTTACTCAAAGGGCGGTTCTGTCGTGCAGAACAGGGAAATTAAACAAAATTGCCTTTGTTGCCAACCTGGACTCGTTGCCTCCTTGCACCTGACACACCCAACCTGCTGATGTCCCTGCGTGTTGCCCGCGGTACGAGGTCAGAAGTGACCGAGGTTCACCCACAGCCAGTGAGAGATCCGCCAGGCTAGTTTACTCCGCTCACTGGAACTCACTGGAACAACCGTCAACTCACCACCGGTCGCTAGAGGGCCCTATTTGCAAATACACAAGTGGTCACGCAAACACAGCTTACTTGTAAATTTAAATCTTAATTTAAATCTTGTTTAAACTGAATTTAAATAATCAAGTGTGTAGGACGAAAGAATAGGGGTCTAGAATGACAGTCAGAATGAATTAGCTGAAAGCAGAAAAGAAAAAAAAAGTAAGGCAAAGTAAAAAAACAATTCAGAGGCACTTGATTCAAATTTGAATTAAACTCTGTTCAATTGAATTTAAATAAGTGCGTAGAATAACAGAATGGGAAAAAGAAAGGAGAAGGTCTTCCCTATTGGAGAATTCCCTAAAGGGAATTGCTTCTTGAGCAAAATGCCAACTGATTGACACTACTTAATTTTAAATCTCAATTAAATGTTGTTTAATTAAATTTAAAAATAAGTGTATAAAATAAGGGAAACTTGGATGTGAGAATGCTGTTACCAGCAAATCACAAACAGGACACAGACCTAAGAGTGGATAAAAATAAAAAGTAAGTAATAACAAGAAAGGAATTTCCAAAGTAAAAACTCAAGAGAGAAAGAGAGTATAATGAAAGAAAATCAAGTAGAATAATAAAATAACAGAGCAGAGAAAATCTGTGAACACAGGAACAGCAGGAAAGGGGACAAATACTCAGAGACGGGAACTAACTTATGTGGGAGTGTCCACCAGGGGGAGCACTTTCAGAAAGTGAATTCTCTTGTTGGAAGGGAAACTTAATTTAAATTAAAAATTTAAACGTATTTAAATCAAATTTAAATCGGTAAACCACATTCCAAACACGATTGAAAAGCATAACCATCAACAAACATTTATAGCGGCAAGCTAGATTAAAGTAGCCAAAAGGAATTTGGAAACACTTCAGCTCAACGTATGGAGAGCAGAGTTAACCCAGAACGTCCACACGATGGCGTTAGTGAGTCCACACAACAATGAAGTAGGGAGGGGTGCCGCACACCTGAACAGATTGCCTTCTGGCGTCTGGTCAGAGGTACTGCATCCACCTA
This sequence comes from Ctenopharyngodon idella, assembly GCF_019924925.1. NCBI lineage: Eukaryota > Metazoa > Chordata > Actinopteri > Cypriniformes > Xenocyprididae > Ctenopharyngodon > Ctenopharyngodon idella. The sequence goes on along the minus strand of NC_067222.1, from coordinate 40,562,665 downwards.
CTTTAATTCGTGATATTTTAAATTAGCGCGTCTGTGGGGTTCTGATTCCCTTACGGCTGATTTAACTGCACTATCACGGTTACAAACTTTAGAATCTCGGCGGATTCTTTGGTGCCAGGTTACTGGACACTAATATACAACTTTTAACCACGGGTACACAACTTTGGAATCTCGGCGGATTCTTTGGTGCCAGGTTACTGGACACTAATATGCCCCTTTAATACGGGTACACAATTTTGGGGATTAGTGGACCCCTGTTTGTGCAAACTTAGTGCACACGAATATGTAACTTTGCAGGATTTCTTCGCTGCTGTTACGAGTCACGCTGGATCAGGTCGTGGCTGGCTCCCAATTTTTACACATCAATCGGATTTCAGATAAACTGTTTTCAGATTAGATTTGCAAGAGGTAACGTGATTGGTTAGCTATGCCAATGACGTTACCCAGGGAGCGAGACGCTATTTTGAATTATTGGACGACACAGTAATTCAAATTTAATAGCGCTACAATTATGAGGCCTTCAGAAAGAGTCTGTGAGAAACTCGTCACAGCTCCTTTTCAAAAAACTACGCTGAATACGATTCAATTCGTTTATTCAAGCGGAAATTAATATTAACTGTATATTGCAAAAAGATTGTCGCCTTTTGCAGATACGAGTTTGAAATATTAATTGGACTGCAGTTTACTTTACGGTCAACAATTGACTACAGTGTTTTTAGGCACAAATAGCTTGTTAACGTTTTTTCAGAATGAGGGACGCGTTGTCGGCTCACTCAGTAAGGCGCGCATATACACATTAAATCACACAAAATTATTCTAGGTTGCTCATACACAAAACCAAGTTTAAAACGTTGCTCACGTTCTCCACCAAATAATCTGTAGCGAATCAGTACAGGTATTTAATTAATTTATGGGTGAAATATATGAATATAATAAATCATAAAGCTTTATGATTAATTATAATACATATACCGACCCGAGAGGGAATTATACATATATTGTGAATTAATTACAACGAATTATAATCAATCACATATATGATTAGTTCTGGTTTGATAATAATTTAGAGAAACTATTAGTTTGTCCAGCAAACCGTTAGCTCCTCATAGCCGATTATAAAAGGAAGGTTTTTCTCTGGCCACGAGAAAGACTTCCTATTCTAGCATCAATGCGTAAAGCAAGGATACTGGATCGAAACGTTAAAGTGACCTGGGTTTGTTGCATGAGCAAAAAAAACAATCGAGCATGAATATAATGTATTTAATATATGAAACTACGGATACAGAGACTATACTACTAGACATACACAAACAATACACATATATGGAAAACGAAAGTAAAGTCAAGAAAACAGAGGTGATCAAAGGAATGGCAACTTACTAACAGTTAAAACCTTTGAGAGCCAGCAAGGAAACTCAGCTTACACATCGAGCTTAAAACGCTTTGGAAAGAATGGTTCTATACTTGCATAGGTTCAGGTGCTGTGGTCGTTTCGTGTTTCTGCAGGAGTTTCGGTGCGTGCGGCTGAAGCGATTGGTCCTTTTCCGAGAAGGTGTTCTTCGGCGGGATTTTCAAACAAGGGTTTAACTTAAGAGTAAGATAACCGGAAAGGAAAGAAAAAGAGTCCGTCTCCTAGGCGATGAAGAGTGAAGACTTAGGGCGACGGATGAAGAGGGTTTGACAAAGAAACTTGTTGCCAAAAGATGGTCGTCCCGAAGAGAGGGGGCGCGTGATGGAAGCGCGGTCGCCGAGACGTCCGGGAGAGACGTGTGTTAAATGGCGAGAGACAATCGAGAGACAATGAGAGATGCGTGTCGTTGTGTTTTAAGGACAACAGGCCAGAACGCCTCCTGGGATACATCAGCCAATGATGAGGGTGCGATTCTGGCGGGCAAACTCTTTCTTTGTCTCCATTTATGACCTAATTTGCATGGTTTGCGAAGTGTCCGATCTGAGTACATTTTCTTCAAAGTACCATTAAAAATAGAAGAATGCATTTTACAGTCATGTGACATACATTTTCAATTAGAGCATAACGAAAGCTTTACAATGAGACCAAACTTGTCAGATGGCAAAGACATAAAAGGTGAGATACAGTTTATACTTGAGTTTTATCGTTTAGAAGAAAACTAATACAACTACAGTCGTAGCTAAGCTTATATACTAGGGATAAATACATGCACCTTTAAATACAGCGACGGGTACATATTGGCACAGTCATATTTGGAGGATAAATGTACATTCACAATCTCCATGCGTGTTTGTGAGTGTCTGTATGTGTGTGTGTATTGGGGTTGTGGCCAGTGTCTGTGACCATATCACCTTTAGTCCCACCAGGGTGACTCTTTGAAGTCTCTGGAGCTGGTGAGACTATGTTCTGTTTTTCTTTACTGGGGTAACAAAGGTGCCAATGGGGCAATTGGTCCCGGACTTGCCGGAGCCGATTCGTGATTTACATGCACAGTTCAGGAGGCTAAAAGCATTCTGAAATGTCCAAAGTTGATTGACTAGCCAGATCTATCCAGACGCTACATGGTGTATTTAATGTATTTGTAATGATGGGTCAACAGCATGGGGATCCATTTGCAGCTTTTATTAAGAATAGTGTATACACAGGTAAGGGCAGAGGCAGAGACGTAAACGGGGACAGGCAATGGTCGAGGCAGGCGGCAGACAAACGGTATCAGGAAGCAGGCAGAGATCAGGGCAGGCGGCAAACAAACACAGTCCAGTAAACAGGCAAGGATCAAGGCAGGCAGCAGAGAATCACAAGAGATAAACAGTCCAATCGGCAACAGTATAACAATCCACAGAAAACGCTTAGAAATGATCACCGGGGCAAATCAAGACTTCGCAGTGTGTGTGTGTGTGCATGCTGCTTAAATGGTGTGAGTGTGATGTGGTGCAGGTGTGTGTGCAATCAGTCCCAGGAATGAGGGCCTATGGGAAATGTAGTCCGAATGATGGTATCAGTATTCCGGTGAAGGCTCCCTCCGGTGGTGCGGGGAAGGAAGTGCGGGAGCCTCACTTGTGACAGAGCCCCCCCCCCGCGAGCGGCTCCAGACGCGAGGAGGCGGATGACGCCGGGGTCTACCACGTGGTCGAGGGGCCGGTCTCTCCGGATGCGTCCTATGAAACTCTTCTGTGAGTGAGGGGTCCAGGATATCATCCACATCGACCCAGGATCGCTCCTCCGGGCCGTACCCCTCCCAGTCGACCAGGTACTGAAGTCTCCCACCCCGGCGCCTGGAATCGAGTAGTTCTCGAACTTGGTAAGCCTCCTCGCCTTCGATCAGCATGGGTGGGGGGTTGCGGGCCTCGGCTCCCTCCGACTCCCCCCTTGGACCACCAGAGGGTTTCAGCAACGACACATGGAAAGTGGGAGAAACACGGTAGTTAGCAGGTAGGTCTAATCGGAATGACACGGGTGTAATTTGTTTAATAATTTGAAAAGGCCCTACAAACCTGGGACTGAGCTTTCTGCATGGAAGTCGGAGGCGGAGATCTCGTGTGGATAGCCAGACCCATTGGCCCACGGTGTACTCTGGACTGGGACGCCGGTGACGATTGGCCTGTACCTCCTGCCTTCTCACAGCGCGCTGCAGATGGTGATGGGCGAGGTCCCAGGTTTCCTCACTGCGTTGCAGCCACTCTGTCACGGATGGTAGATTGGTGGGTTCGCCGGACCAAGGGAAAAGTGGTGGCTGGTAGCCAAGTACACATTTGAAGGGAGTCACGCCGGTGGCGGCTTTCTGGAGAGAGTTTTGTGCGTATTCCGCCCACATCAGGTAACGACTCCAGTCATTTTGATTTTGTTGGCAGTAAGTGCGTAGGAATCTGGTAAGCTCTTGGTTCATGCGTTCTGTTTGGCCATTGGATTCGGGGTGATATCCTGATGTGAGACTGACATTGACATTCAGGTGTTTGAAGAAGGCTGCCCATACCCGGGACGTGAACTGTGGCCCTCTGTCCAATACAATGTCCTCTGGCAAGCCGTAGAAACGGAATACATAGTTGCAGAGGGTCTCTGCTGTTTCAAAAGCAGATGGTAGTTTGGGTAGTGGAATGAGTCGACAGGCTTTGGAGAATCGGTCCACAACCGTAAGAATGGTGGTGTGGCCACGGGACACGGGGAGGTCGGTGACGAAGTCAATTGCTATGTGGGACCAGGGACGTTGAGGAATGGGCAGTGGCTGTAACAACCCGGAGGGTACTTGACGGGATGGTTTTGAGGTTTGACAGGCTGTGCAGTTCTTTACGAATTGAGTGGTCTCCGCAAGCATGGTCTCCCACCAGAACCGGTTCTGTAACAGATGGAATGTGGCAGTAATACCCGGGTGACCAGAACTGGGAAGAGCATGCACTTGATGTAGTAACTTGTTGCGGAGGGCTTCTGGTACGAACGTGCGATCTGGTGGGCATTCCGGGGGTGGTACCGTCTGTGCGTTGAGTTCGGTGATTTCTGTCATGATGTCCCATTGTACGGGAGCGACCAGAAGTTTGTCGGGGATGATGTTTTCCTCGCTCTTTGTTCTCTCTACCTCCTCCACTTGGCGAGACAGCGCGTCGGCTTTGAGGTTCCTTGAGCCTGGTCGATATGTCACGGTAAACTGAAATCTGGTGAAGAACATGGCCCACCTGGCTTGTCTGGGGTTTAAGCGTTTGGCTGAACGGAGATATTCAAGGTTCTTGTGGTCCGTGAGTATGGTGAATGGGTGCTGTGCTCCCTCCAGCCAGTGCCGCCACTCCTCCAACGCTGCCTTCATGGCTAGTAGCTCCCGGTTGCCTACATCGTAGTTTCGTTCTGCTGCTGATAACTTCCTCGAGTAGAATGCACACGGAAACATTTTGGCTGGATTTCCTTGACGTTGTGAGAGTACGGCCCCGATGCCTGTGCTGGATGCGTCAACCTCTACGATGAAGGGGAGCTCTGGATCTGGGTGACGGAGAATGGGAGCAGTGGTGAAACGTTCCTTTAATTCCTGGAAAGCCTGTATCGCCTCATTGGACCAGGTGAGACGGGTGGATTGTCGTTTGGTCATGGAGGTTAGAGGTGCTGCAATGCCACTGAAGTTCCTTATAAACCGCCTGTAGAAATTAGCGAACCCCAGGAATCGTTGCAGTTCTTTCAGTGTTCGTGGTCGTGGCCATTCTAGAACTGCTCTCACCTTGCTGTCGTCCATAGCCACTCCCTCGTGACTGATGACATACCCCAAGAATGACGTGGATGTGAAATTCACATTTCTCGGCCTTGGCGTAGAGTTGGTGTTGAATGAGGCGTTGTAGAACAGCCCGGACGTGTTGGATGTGTTCCTCAAACGTGCTGGAATAGATGAGGATGTCATCTATGTAAACTACGACCCAGCGGTTGAGCATGTCCCGGAAGACATCGTTGATGAAAGACTGGAACACGGAGGGACTGTTGGCCAGCCTGAACGGCATCACAAGGGTCTCGTAGTGGCCAGTGGCGGTGGAAAAGGCAGTTTTCCATTCGTCCCCCTCTCTGATGCGTATCAGATTATAGGCACAGCGAAGATCCAGCTTGGTAAAGTATTTAGCCTGCCATAACTGCTCTAGAGCTGCTGGAACCAGTCCGCGGTAGTCAATGCAGGGTCTGAGACTACCGTCCTTCTTCTTGACAAAGAAGAAGCCTGATGCTGCTGGTGACGTTGAGGGCCGGATGAAACCTTTGGCTAGCTCCTCTTCAATGAATTTTTTCATAGCAGCAGATTCAGGTTGGGATAAAGGGAAAATTCTGCCCTTGGGGGGCGTGGTACCTGGTAGTAAGTCGATGGCACAGTCACTGGATCGATGTGGGGGTAACTCGGTGGCTTTGCTTTTGCTGAAAGCGATTGCCAGGTCAGCATACTCGACGGGAATGTGGGACTCGTCGGAATTAACTGTGTGGATTGATACAGCTTGAACTGGTAATGGGGTGACTTGTTTCAGACAAAGTTCATGACAGGATGAATCCCACTGAATAATCTGTCCCTCCTTCCAGGAAATATGTGGGTTGTGGGTCCGGAGCCACGGGAGACCAAGGATGACTGGATTGTTGGGTGAGTGGATGACGTAAAATCTGATGGGTTCATGGTGTAATACTCCTACTTGCAGGTCAACCTCAGCAGTAATGTGTGCGACCTTCCCCTCTCCGATGGGCCGACCATCTAGCGCCTCCACTGTCAATTGAGAATCACAAGCCGTTAGAGTGATGTTGTGTTCCTGAATGAAAGTATTTGACATGAAGTTGCCTGCAGCCCCAGAGTCTATGAGCGCCTGAGTGGGTATGCACTGGTTGTTGACAGTCACATGTACTGGTATTTTGAAACTGTTAGCTGAATAGTTGGTGGATTGCTGGGAACTCACCGCTTTCGGGTTAGAGGGACTTGGCCGGATGGGACAATTGATTTTGATGTGGCCGGCTTGGCCGCAATACAGACACAGGTGGAGTTGTCTTCTTTCTCTTTCTTCTGGGTATAGCGGTGTATAGCCGAGCTGCATGGGTTCTGGAGTGGGGTTGGTTAAAGTTTGGGAAGTGGCCCCACGGAGCGGACGTCGAGAGCGAAGTAAATTATCAATTTGGATGGCCAGCTCTATGAATTCGTTAAGCGTTCTTCCCTCGTCACGGCAGGCTAGCTCGGCTTGAAGTTCTAGGGACAGACCTTTGCGAAACAGCAACTTCAACGTGTCGTCGACCCAATTTGTTTGAGCTGCTAGAGTTCGGAATGTGAGAGCATACTCAGCAGCGGTGGTTTTGCCCTGGCACAGCGACAGCAGTTGATCTCCAGCGCTCTTACCTCCCGCGGGATGTTCGAAAACCTCTTTGAACTTTCGAAGAAATGCGGAGAATGTGGGAAACGCGGAGCCGTCCTCTCCCCACACAGCCGTGGCCCAATCCAGGGCTTTACCAGACAACAGCGAGCAAACGAAGGATATCCGACTGGAATCGGAGGGATACAGAGCCGGCTGTTGGTTAACAAAGAGTGAGCATTGAAGCAGAAATCCCTTACATTTAGCTGGATTGCCATCAAACTTCTCTGGGAAGGCGAGTCGTGGATTCACCGCAGGAGCGGGAGTGAAGGCCTGGTTGTCGGGAGCCGCGGGCGGCGAGGCGGCGACCTCGGGAGGCCTGAACCGAAGGCCCTGTAGAGTCTTTACCAGCTCCTCGGTAAGGGAAGTCAATCGATTCAACTGATGTTGATGAACTGCGAGCTGGTTGGCCTGGGCGGATAGCTCAGTAGAGAGCTGCATGATAGCTGCTGGATCGCTAGTCGGCGAAGTCTTCTGTAATGATGGGTCGACAGCATGGGGATCCATTTGCAGCTTTTATTAAGAATAGTGTATACACAGGTAAGGGCAGAGGCAGAGACGTAAACGGGGACAGGCAATGGTCGAGGCAGGCGGCAGACAAACGGTATCAGGAAGCAGGCAGAGATCAGGGCAGGCGGCAAACAAACACAGTCCAGTAAACAGGCAAGGATCAAGGCAGGCAGCAGAGAATCACAAGAGATAAACAGTCCAATCGGCAACAGTATAACAATCCACAGAAAACGCTTAGAAATGATCACCGGGGCAAATCAAGACTTCGCAGTGTGTGTGTGTGTGCGTGCTGCTTAAATGGTGTGAGTGTGATGTGGTGCAGGTGTGTGTGCAATCAGTCCCAGGAATGAGGGCCTATGGGAAATGTAGTCCGAATGATGGTATCAGTATTCCGGTGAAGGCTCCCTCCGGTGGTGCGGGGAAGGAAGTGCGGGAGCCTCACTTGTGACAGTATTTTTTTAAAAATATACTTTCAGTGCATTGTTACAATGATCATTTTCAGCACACAGTTAAAATATACCTCAAATATATTTATATATAAAGTGTAAATAAATACACTTTTACTTCAAGTGTATTTTTCTAAAATATATTTTTAGAAAATATACTAAAGTACAATTATTTTAAAGCGTGTTAAAAGTTGTATTGTGAAAATATGATGCTAATATACTTTTTATATATTTAAAGATTTTTTCACTAGGGTGCCTTCAGTATTATATCATCCTCCAGTAAGTCTAAATATCCTGTTTACTTACCTGCATTCCTGTTTAACCTTGCTGTTTGTCAAATAAACGTCATTCATCGTAATCTCCTGTGTTCTCTGAGTATCTGTCCGTAACATATAGGGTTAGTTCACCCAGAAGTTGAGTAATGAGTAAAGTTTCTCAAACTAACCCTTTAAATGAAATAGAAAAGATTCTGAGTACAGATTAACATCCACGAAACTTTACTCAACACTCCACTGACATCATGTAGCCTATTTTCATTTTGTTGTACATTAACTGCCAACGTTTCCCCGCCTCCCTCCCTCTGTGTCAGCAAGAGCAGGGGGCTGGACTGCACTGACAGAACTCTTACAGACACTAAATGCTTTTTCAGCATTTAGAGTCAGTGAGAAAGACACAAGACTTAGTCTGAGAAGCAAGATTGAGAAAAGGAGCTATTCAAATAAAGCCTCACAACTTAAAGAAAATTCAGGAGTCTAGCCTTGCATGGAAACAGAAGGTAGTTGGAGAGGCGCCTGAAGAAAAACTACTTTTGAAGAGTGTCAAGATTTTAATTTTCTTGTATGGAATTGCTCAGGATTAAAGCATAAGCTGTTTTATTATTTATTTGTCAATTTGCAAGTCTCTTTCACTCTTTGACCATGAGGCACATCTATCTGCTGAGTCTGGGTGAGTCACACTTCAGATCTTTTTTAGGATTGAAGTTTCCATCGATGAATGTAGAGACAGATGTTTGTATACTCCTGTTGTCTGACAAAAAAATACATAGGAAATGAGAACAGCCTTACCGGACATTCAGCTATATTATAGCTATTATATCAAAATACAGTATGTGAGCACAGATTAGGAAAGAAAAAGAAAAAAACAGAAAATAGTTGGCAACACTGCCAGTGTGTTCGTACACTCCAGGGACCAGCCAAGACTGATCACACTCAGTCATGACTGATCGGACACTCAGCGTTATGTATCTTTCTGATGTCAGGTATTCATCTTTTACTTTTTATTTCTAAACATTTGACGTTTTGTATTGATCATCTTTGAATTGATTATGTAATTGGCATGATACATTTACCTGACTAATAAATTGTTACATTTGATTTTATTCTGACTTTGAAATTATTTTCTCAAGTAGATTAAGTGAAGACTTCTGTTTCCGCAAATCTGCGTCAATGGTTAAGTACATACTAGATCTCATGTTAGATGGAGCATAGAGCACATCAAGTGAGATTCTAGATTCATGATTAACTGCTCAATTTTAGTTAAGTTGTTATGCAGTCGCTTATAGGGAGCTACATGGGTACCTTTTAACAATAGCAAGCATGGGCGGCATTGTTAAATTGCTTTAGCCATAATCTTTGATTACTGTTTAAGCTTTAACTAAGTTGTTATATAGGCGACTGTAGGGGGCTACATGGGTACCTTTTAAACAATGTAAGGCATTGTTAAATTTCTTTAGCCATAACGACTAATGATCGGACTGGCGAATTTGTGACTTTGAGACCTGCGTTAAACGGCCGTCGCGAGGCTCTCTATGTGACATAGATTCCTAATTAATGAGTACAATAAGAGTAAAGAGTTAAATAGAATAATCAAATGTGTAGCTAAACTATTATACAAATGACCAATAATCAATTGGCATTCTAAACTAAATTAGAGGTCATAATAAAATGGAGTCAGATAAAAGTTTAATTAGAATTAAATTACTTTGCCACACTAAAAAGACCGAACACGCATGAAGCCTTCCCTGCCCTATGGGAAACCGTCACTGGGCCGATTGGGTGAGCTTTACACACTCTTCCAACGGTCGTCTACTCAGATGTTATTCCTAGTATAGTGTCAATTTAGCCATTATTGGCAATAAATCAAGTTGATTTTGGAAGCATGTCTTATCTAAGAAAATAGGATGGGCTCAGTTTGACATGCATGGCACTTAAATGTCTACGTCATGGATTACTCTTAACAGTTTTCACAGTTTGCATACAGTGATGTCTAATGTTCTGAGGACACTAGTGAAAATGCTTATACTTTCTATTAAACACAAATATTTTAATTGCATAACTTCTTAAAAAAGTAAAAAGTTGAATTGAAAATGAATGAATGAATTTCAGAATTAATGAATTTCAGAATTTCTTTTGGCATTTGGTTCTGTTTATTTGCAAGTTGTTGTATAAAAATTCGGTAACACTTTAGTATAGGGAACACATATAGACTATTAACTACAACTTTTCCCTCAATAAACTCCTAATTTAGTGCTTATTAATAGTTAGTAAGGTAGTTGTTAAGTTTAGGTATTAGGTAGGATTAAGAATGTAGAATAAGGTCATGCAGATTACAGATTTATAATTACATGCAGATTTATAATTACTAATAAATAGCCAATATTCAAGTAATATGCATGCTAATAAGCAACTAGTTAAAAGACCCTAAAATAAAGTGTTACCAAAAATTCCCATATTTTCAACATATTCTCAGACCTTTGGACTCACTATATGTGCTTCAAGCTAAACTCCAAAGACACTAAACTTGCAGTAACAGACTCTTTATTTTTGCTTGTAGGTATTTTATTGACACTGACAGAGAGCACTGCGATTGACTGCCTCGATGGACAAGAAAGAATTGGGACGGGGAGAAATGCAAACTGTAAAGGTATGAATAAAAAGACAAACATATGATGCTTTTGTTGATATAGCTGTCTATTATTGAATAGCTGGGAATTATACTGCAGATAGGATACATTTATGTACTGAATCAGCACTTATTAACGAATTGCAAATAAAAATAAAGAAAAAAGTGCTGTGGTTATTCATACTGTTTTTGTCATTGCTATAGATAAAAATGAGTGTGAGTCTGAACCACTCATTTGTGGAGAAAATGCAAAATGTTTCAACACAAATGGCAGTTACTACTGTCAGTGTCAAGAAGGGTTCACACCAACTCATAATTTCACAGCAATGGATGGTACTGAATGCAAAGGTAAAGAGAGCTTGATATGATACATCTCATATGACCTCTGAGCAGCAGAAACAACATCTGAATCTCTGTTCCAGACATCAATGAATGTTTGGATCAAAGCATTGATTGTGGTCCTAATGCAAAATGTGTAAATGCTGAAGGAGGTTATTTCTGCACATGTGAAACTGGCTACATTTCCAGAAATGGAAAAGAGATGTTTTCTGCAGGACAAGGAATTCAGTGTATTGGTAAGAAACTATTAGAGCTAGACATCTATTGTGCAACTTTGCTTTTGGTCTAATGTGAGAGTTTTCAGATGACATGTTTTGTTTATTGTCTGTCTCTAAATTACAGGTGGAGATGTAAGTTATTCAAACTTGTGCATACAACAGGATTAATTACACTTCTATGGACGGAAAAAGTGTGTCTTCAGGGTAACCACAAGCTGGAAACACATAATCCGCCCTGACAAATTGGCCATTCTGTCACCTGATGGAGTCTGGGATTCGCCTTTGACTTGCTTATTGGGGGACACTTAATTTTCAACAATATTATGTTGATGGCATCACTGTTTTCTGCAGAACTGCTTATAGATTAAATTAACTAATTAAGTTGGCTTGAGAAAGCCAACTTACTGAAATGCTATTTAAACTTATTATTATTCTTCTGAGACTAAAACTGCAAATCAGACTCCTCCTAGAGCTTTAACTCTACAACCTCCAAACTCGGCTCAGACCTTCAGACTGTCCTGACCTAGTGTGCTATATCTTTTCTAACTGATCCGACTTACGGTTTTCCTAAAACTGATGATTAAAGCTCAGAAAAATCCCATCAACTTAACATTGCGACAAACTTTGACAGGTCATAGCTCAGAGTGAGGATTTCATAGAAACGTGGGTTACCACATTTGAAGAGGCTGGCAGGCTCTGTAGGACCATACCTCGCAATGGGGTGTAAGATGTACCCCTGGGGTGGAAGAGGTGCCCAAAATTGCCCCATAGATATACTATGGTGAAAGGACAGCCCATGTAACAGGGATTGTCCATACATGTTTATCCTACTATGGTAAATTGCATAAGGATTTTGTATTGAACATGACTTTACATCACAGTGTCATAGAGACATGGGGTGGGCTCATTTTACTCAGGCAACCAATCAGTCTCTCAGAATCCTCATGAAGCTATCAAGCCACGCCCTAGCAACCATTTAGAGCGCCCTGGCAACCCAAACACAGAGAGGGATATCTTCAAATCCGAATGTCATACAGGTATTGGGGTTGGTTTGTATCATTCATACCAGCAAGCAGCCTTTGGAGTGTCATCATTGACAGCTGCCAAGCCATTCAAGCAACCAAACAGAGTACCCTAGCAACTGTTAAGAAAGACCTATATATCTGAGTCAGAAGATCATATAGACATGGCGGTTTGGCTCTTTTGACTCATGCTAGCAAACAGGATTTCCAACATGCTACATATGCTAGCAGTGAAGAGCTACATGCTAATAATGATTAGCTAAGTGTTAAAACATGTTATAAATACCATCTGATTATTAAAATTTGATAAAGACAAGTCAAATGTGCTAGCATCATGCTAACAACATGTTAAATCATGTTAGCATCACCTAGCTATGTGATAAAACATGCAGACAACATGTTAAAAACATGTTATTGTATGTTAGCAACACCCAGTGAAGCATTAAAACATGCTAGCATTAAGCTAACAACATGCTAATTATCTTAGCATCATTTTAACAGCATGCGAATCATGTTAACATCATGTTAATTATGTTAGCATCTTGCTAAAAACATACTAACAACATGCTTTTAACTACTTCAAACTACTTCAAACTGAAAACCTTCAAACTTCAAGTTTTTACAACTTATTTAAACTTTCTGGTCCAGCTTTCTCATGCCGACTTCAAAGTTCGTCTTGACGAACTTTTTTATTTAGTTTAATAATTGATGATCTTTGCAGCAGAACAACAACAGCCAAAATGCATCATTTTCCTGTTATCACTGTAAAGCTGCTTTGAAACAATCTCTTGAATAAAGTACTATATAAATAAAGGTGACTTGACTTAAAAAATTAGTAAATCATGAAATAATCAAACAGATCATTAGTAAATGGTTAATAGTTGATATATTATTAATCACGTATATATCACCGAAATATTTATGTCAAAATTGTTTTAGTAAACAATGGTTACCATTAGTAAATCATCAGTATATAATTTATTGGTGTATCATTAAGTTGTAAGCTGGTCTGTGTTCAAAGGCATGACTTACAGTCAGGTGATTCCAGGGGGTTATGTTAAATCCTTTCACTCATCAGCACAGACTTGGGTTCTGTGTGGAGTGTCTGGGATCTAGCGATAATGTGAGCCTCAGAACTGGTTTTACCTTCCACTGAAGCTCACATGCAGGTGCACAGCGTTTAAGGACTTCATGTGTGTCAGAGAAGACATCTGTCTACCCTCTCCAGTCAACACTTACATTGCAGTACAAACTACAAAGGGTAAACACCTGTTATAGATGACGTGTAAACGAGTGAATAATAATTTACAAAGCTTTCTGCATCCCCTAATCTAAAGTGTAAACTATACATCACACATAATAAGACAATGAGAAACCATGACTGTTTCTCAATTCCAAGAACACAGACTTGTGTTCTCGTGGAGACCGGTCTTGCCAGGCAACCTTGAAAGAACGAACTGTGAAGGACGCGAGGACGCAGAACACATCTTTGTGAGAATTGAGATGTGCTGCGAACTTGTTGCTCAACTGACGTCCCACCAGCATATTATGAGTAGCAACCAATGCACAATAAATACAACACAACATCACAAACAAATTTCATAACCTATTAAAACATTCATTTCATATTATAGACATTATTTTTTATAGTATTTTATATTGTTTTTACCGTGTATATTTGTGAAAATGAGTATGTTTAATGTTACTTATGCTATGTCAAAGTTAAGATTCTTTTTAATATGCCGATAAAAATACTGTAAGCTGTCAGGGTTATGTCTCGTTTTATGTGTTTGATTTTGCTTGAGTTTGACTTTGAGTTGATTTTCACTGTATTCTGTATTCATTAGTTACTATGGTTACTCATAGGCCAATTACCCAGATAACATGGTGACATTTTGATCAAACCATCATTTTGTTTGAGATTGAAATTTCAGTGTTTAAAGTGTTTTGGATCAGCACTGAAATTTTGATGAAAGTCGACAGCACACACGGGTGGAGACAGCGACACTGAACTAACAGTGATTTGTAGTTGATGAGCACAAGATCATGCAGGTATGTGTCTCTGCAGAACACTAGAGAGTGTTTCCCAATTAATGAGGCGTTTTCAAACCATGATGGGCTTTTCAACCGCTTTACCTGATTTGCTCTAATCCACTGGGGGCTTGGTTTAGGGGTGGGCCTTCATGATTTTAGCAAGTCTGAAAAACATCTATTGTAGTTTGAAATTGACCATTGATTAGTAAACGCCCATTTTGGTTTTGCGTGTGCACGTCTCAGTAGTCTAACTGATGCTTCCTCATTAGAGAGAAAACACAGGTGCATCCTATACAGATGTCTTGTGTTGAACCACCTGACATACTTCCATGACTTCTCTAGCACAGTTTCAAACAATGGTGGATCTACCTTATTATTTCTCTCTTCCTTTGTTTTGCATGGCTGTTATTTGCATTTCATTTATATTGTTACTGACTGTAATTAGACACATTAAAAAGTTATTAAAGTGCTTGAATAAAGCATCCGTTTTTCTCCATTCTTAAAAAAAATGCATATTGCTTTAGTAATATTTATAGTATCTTAATATCTTTTTTTAATATAATAAAGAATATTATAGTATTTTTTTCCTACTATGGAAGTCAATGGGGCCCATCAACTGTCTGGTTACCAACATTCTTCAAAATATCTTCTTTTGTGTTCAGAAGAAAGAAACTCATACAGGTTTGAAACAAATTGACAAGTCAATGACAGAAATTTCATTTCAGGTTGAACTATCCCTAAAGAAATTTTCATTGAAAAAAACTTTATCTTTTATTCTTCAAGATAAAATTGTTACTTGAATGCTACGTAGTTTCACTGAAAATTAACGTTACAAAGTGATGTTGCTTCAGCACCCTCTTTCACCCTCAGTTAATGTTGAAGCAATGTTGAGATTTCAACCTCAAATCAATGGTAATATTTTTGATTCAACATTACAAAGTGATATTTTTTCAACATCACTTTTTCACCCTCAGTTAATGTTGAAACAATGCGGAGATTTCAACAAAAAATCAACATTATGAAGTGATGCTGGCTCAATATCATGTTTACACCGTATTTAATGTTGAAACAATGGTGAACAAAACTTCAGTGGTAATGCTATTGAATCAGCATTACACTATGATTGATTCTACATCACTGATGTTGAATCAACACTGAAATTAATAAAAATAATCTTTGGTAATATTGTTTGATCAATGTTACAATGTGATGTTGATTCTAAATCACTTTTGTTGAAACACTGAAAATACAACTGTAACGACTAAGACAAATCAGTTATTTGTTATAGTTAACCAATAATTGTTTAAAGCTCACTCTGGGATCTGTCCCCCATCCACCGAGAAGTTCTCAGTTACAAGTTTTATTGCGTTGAAGAATGTTGGTTGCCACATTGAAGAGCAGAGACACACAGAAAACCTGCATCTTTACTGCATCTTTCCCACAGAAAACAGACTTTCCTGCATTAATTTATTACAGACTGTTCTATAAATTAACATGCATATCCCCAGGAAATGGTATCCATTATTACTGTTTGTTGTACTGTACTCAGTATTTTATTCACATGTTTTATGATACATTTAAGGTAACCTCAATTATGCCATGTTTAGTGTCTATGGTTTTCGTATCGAGAAGATTTAAATGCTTGTGTATGCGATATGTCGATACCTCATGCAACACATCAGTATTACAAGAATCTTTAATAGCCCTAAGAGGTGTGACTATGACCAGAGGTTAAAAGCCAATGCACAACACCCCTCCCTCTCTCCTTCTTGCTTCTTGGACGACTGAAGAGACCCCCTTTTGCTTCAGGCCTCGGCCTACAATCCAGCCATGTGCTCATCTATGAGAGAGAGAAAGAACTTTGTTTCCCACTAAGAGTCAAATTAACAGCTTAAGCTGTTTCATATTACTTCATCCAACGCAGAAAATACTGACTACAACTTCGGACCGAATCATCAAGGACTCCTCAGCCTGCAAATCCAAAGCTCCTCGACCTAAAGGCATCTACATGTTACAAGTATCGTACATTTGAACACTAAACAGCGATTTAGTATTAATTTGTAAACCACCTGTGTCAGCAAAGGTGTTTCATTACTGAGGAAACTGATGATTCTTTTCCAGATTGTCTTTGACTTTTTCCCATAGCTCCATTTCCAGTCCCACTTCCGGTTCAACTCTATCATTGCTCATTCTTACCTACATATGTGTGTGACCTGCATGTATGTTATGTGTTTCTTAGTTTAGTTATGTGTTTGTGAGATAGTTAATAAAGATTGTGCACAATACATGTTTGGTTCTGACTCCGTCTGCTAATAAATTGCCTCTTAAATGATTTAGATCTTGACTACATGCTCTGAGTAGTACTGTACAGTAAGAATGTTGGTTTTCCATAACCTGGAAATGAACATTTCTTAAAATTAATAAACAATTAACACTGAGTGTTCACTGGACGAACAGGTTAATTAATTGTAATATTAATTTTAATGTAGCTACATCAAGTTAATCTGATTAACTGATTCACATATTCATAATTAATAAGCATAATGAGTTATTAATAATTATTAATATTTTCCCTTTGAGTTAATTCACTACACAACTGAAATGTAATGACAACATGGTAACACTTTACATTAAGGTTCATTAGTTAAACATTAGTTAATGTATTAACTAACATGAACTAACAATGATCAATACATTTGTTTACAAATGTTGAAATCAACATTAACAAAGATTAATAAATGCTGTAGAAGTGCAGTTTATTAATAGTTAACTAATGAACCTTATTGTAAAGTGTTACCCTATAAACTAGATCTCAGTTCATTTTCCATGAAACTACATACCCGTAGCATTCAAGTAACAAGTTTATCTTGAAGAATAAAAGAGTTTAGGTTGTTTCAATGAAAAATTCTCAATTAAATCACTATTAAATTTGAGGAATGTAACTGATTTCAATTCAGTTTAGCCTGTTTCCACTGAAACACAAAAACAAACTTGTGTTTATTGAGAAAGTGACTGACATGGCTGTTTTGTGATATTTAAAAAGATTAAGGTCTACATAAGGTGAATCTGCATCTTTAAAGGGATAGTTCACCCAAAATGAAAATTCTGTCATCATTTACTCACTCTCAAGCTGTTTCAAACCTGTATGACTTTCTTTCTTCTTTTAAGCACAAGATATTTTAAAGAATGTTGGTAACTAGACAGTTGACGGTAGCCATTGATTTCCATACTCATCTTTGCACCAATAAAATGTTTAAAATGTTCCAATTTCAAACTACAATAGATGTTTTTCAGACTTGCTAAAATCATGAAGGCCCACCCCTAAACCAAGCCCCCAGTGGATTAGAGCAAATCAGGTAAAGCGGTTGAAAAGCCCATCATGGTTTGAAAACGCCTCATTGATTGGGAAACATCCACTAGTGTTCTGCAGAGACACATACCTGCATGATCTTGTGCTCATCAACTACAAATCACTGTTAGTTCAGTGTCGCTGTCTCCACCCGTGTGTGCTGTCGACTTTCATCAAAAGTTCAATGCTGATACAAAACACTTTAAACATTGAAATGTCAATCTCAAACAAAATGATGGTTTGATCAAAACTCAACACTGTATCAATGTCACCATGCTATCTGGGTTATTTCATGTAAACAGGATTAGATTTCATCTTTTTGAGTGGATGTGATCCTTAAAGTCTGTCCCAGCTAATGCTACTTTCTTACAAGAGTACTGTTGAACCAAAGACAATAATAATTTTAAACAATAATAATGATTTAAAAATAAAATTGCAAATAACATTATAATGTTGTGTAGTCAATTATAATATAGACACAACTGAGAGATTTATTTGTGAGGGAATCATTTTAACTTGAAGAAAATGTGCCATTAGAAAAATGAAAATGTTCTTGACCCTTAAGAAACTTTAATTAATGCTGTCACATAACAAATCTGCTTCACAGGTAAAAGAATTGCTAATTACAACATTGAAATAAAAAATGTAAAACCTGTAGTAATATTAGAAATCATGAAATAATGGAAAAATAATCAACCATGTAAAAAACAGTACATTTCATTTATCTATAACTTTCATTTTGTTTTGGTCGCTTGGCCGTTTCTTTATAAATGTCCAGAATTTCGTCAGGTTTGTGATGTTCATTTTTAATATGATGGCTTAATGGAAGTTTTGTTGTTCTTGTTGTTGTTTTCCATCTTACCCCTAGCGGACGTAATACTGAACTTTCTACTGAAATTTGCAGTATACTATTATAATAATAGGACTACATCAACAGAGAGAAGTAGCTCCGGCTTGTTGTTTGGGCACAACAATACAATTCTGCTTAGTGCACCCACTTGCAGCGGCCCTGTGTGTAAAATGATCCACTGTTCGAAGCGCTCAAAACATCACACGCTGGCGACACCTGCTGGTCAAAACAGTGTAAATGCAAAATGGACTACTTGCACAACTACTTTCGCGTTCTACTTATTACAGGAGATGGCTTGTGTGCGTTGGTGCTCTTATTCCAGTCTTTCATTTATGAATGAATGAATGAGCGGTAAATTTAACGATGTTAAATATTTAATTCATTTTAAACAGTAACGCTTTAACAGCCCTACTACTTTAAATATAAATTAGGAATTTTGCATACACATGTAAATTAGGGTGAAGTCATAATTGGGACACATTTTGGTAAACTGAGTATTAAATACAAATAAATCTATTCTACCTACACTATTGATGTTTTATACAAATGCTCAAGGTCTCTTGTATTTCCAACTTTTTGAAGGAATATGGGTGGTTTTTAAAAACATACAGAGATTAAAAAATAATAATAACCCATTTTTATTCTATAGCTGTTTTCAAGTAAATTGGTAAAGTGGGACACACATTTTCATGTAGTTTGTTCTTGGATAATACAATTGCTTACAACAGGATATATACACATCTCTGTGAAAGAAGCTTTAACATGTTTGCCAGATCCTGTATTATTTTCTGTTTAATAAGATCCCACAAAGTCCCACTAAAATCCCATTTTAAGGTAAATTGGGACAGTAACACAACTTGATGTATTTTTAAAATAGAACGAAAAAACCTGCACATCATTGCATAAAATGTAATTGTCACATGAACAGATGTAATAAAAATGTATATTGTAGATTGAAATACTGTATTAGAATTGAAGCCTTAAAGGGATAGTTGACCCAAAAATGAACATTATCCCATGATTTACTCACCCTCAAGCCATCCTAGGTTTATACACAATCCGAGATATATTTAAAAAATATCCTTAGTCCTCCAAGGTTTATAATGGTTGTGAATGGTAACCCACATTCTGAAGACAGAAAAAATGCATCCATCCAAAAAAAAGTAATCCATACGGCTCCAGGGGGTTAATAAAGGCCTTTTGAAGCGAGGGGATGTGTTTTTGTAAGAAAAATATCCATACATAAAACTTTATAAATTCAAATATACGAGCTTCCGGCAGACGACCGTACGCATATTGCGCACGTCAATTTGGGCGGAAGAGCAACCTTTGACCCGAGCGCAATAACGCAATGACGAACGTGGAGGCGAAGAGGAGAGGGCAAAACAAAACACTGATCACAAATTAGAAGTCTAAAATGAGAAATTT